>NW_026918779.1:0-14838 GCF_032062105.1 Saccostrea cuccullata | reverse complement strand
TTTATAATATTATTCAATTTATTAAAAAAAAAATTAAATTGGTTGTGTCAGAAATGGCATTTAAAAACCCTCAAAGACCCATCATATTTACTTGAAATTCATCCCAAAATAGCATGGAAAATCAATTTTTCCCGGGGGGCTTCGCCCCCCTGGACCCCCTACCGGGGCGTTGCCCCTGGACCCCACTGGGGGCCTAACGCGGCCCCCATACCCCCGGCGTATGGCCCATGGATTTTCATGTTGATGGGCCAATGGCCCATCAACATTAAAATCCAGAGTGATCCCTGTAATCATGGTTAAATGCAAAGATGACCTTCATAGGAAATGTAAACAAAAACAAAGACAAACTTACCAGAATTATCCAATTATATGCCCAATTAAATAATCCAGTGAAACAACATCTTAGCTGATCCTGAAAAAAAAGCATACAATATTCAGTGATACACAAATTAACCTCATTTTACAAAGGAAGTAAAGCAACAATTGACAGACAAACAGGACAGAAATGTAAAAGATACCATATGTATTTTACCAAAATTTAGTAAACATTTTTTCTGATTTAAATTCAATCACAGAATGACCCATCGTAGTAATATTGAATACACTCTGGGTTACATGCAAATTATACCTTACATGAACTGAGAATAAATACCCCATTTACATTCATATAAACTGAATTTTACATAACTAATTACTCTTTTAACTGATGTCACCATTAGTATGTCAGAATATTCAGGGTGTAAAAATCATGCATATTCACTTTTAAAGTACTCAATATATATTTTACATGTTGATGTTTGAAATCACTGACTAAATAAAATACATACATGTATATACATGAAGGTTTAAAAAAAAAAGGGGGGGGCACACATGTTTATAGATTTACAGAGATGCTCAGACTGAGTTTTTCCCACTTTCATTGGGCCACTGTTGCACCAGAATGTAAAAATATGAGTGACAAATAAGGCAAAAGATTCTGTATATTTCATTAAAAAAGATTTGAGACAAAAGATTCATTGGCATAATATGATCTGATTGATTATCTCCATATCCTTCTTTTGGTCACTGTGATTAAAGATTCATAGAAATATTTGAAATAACAACTGAGAATATCACTTTAGTTGTTTTAAAAGCATGTATCAGTATTTTATAAGATATGCTAGGAGTCTCCTCATAAGAATATTTAGAATACTGATCCAATAAAAGGAATGTGAGACAATATGATCATAACTCATGCAAAAAAGATTTATCAACATTTTAAGGATCTTTTAGTGTCCTAGTGTATTTCAGGGTAAACAATGGCAGTGTTTATATGAATGTTCTAAACATAAGGTATATAACACAGTAATAATGAATAAATACAAAGATGACCTTCATAGAAAATGTATAAAGAAAAGTTTGTTAAAACTTACCATGTAACCAGGTAACTCAGTAGAGTAATATTCATTAAATAATCCAGTGAAATAACATCTAGGCTGATCCAGGATTCAGCTGTTCAGAACTTTCTTGGAAGAAAAACGGTAAGAAATCAGTTTTGGTACTGAAATCCATAGGACCATACTGTTATTACATGAAGTCTCAAGCGCTGTGAAAGTCTGTGTTATTGTGTCAAAATAAGCAGCCATCGCGGCTTGTGAAGGACTAACATGACGTCGCTGCCAAGTTTATGACGTCACAATGCATAGGTAAGTCTATGGTATGTTTTGCACACGGCCCCCTTACAGATGATGCAACAGGTATAAAAACGCAGGTAAAACGTATTGATGCAAAGGACCCTTACAGTAAAGGTATATAAACCATGTGTGTTTTTGTAATTGTTTTCAGTAAAAAATCCAGGTTCTTATTGTTTTGAGGAAATCAGTTTGAACCGATTATAGGCTAGGCTGGGTAGACTGTGAAGCGTGACGTTATAATTAAATTCTTGAGTCGCTGACAAAATCGTAGTAGCAGCGTATAGTATATAATGTAAACACAGTGTAAACACACCCCCCGTATTTAGGGCTGACTATATGTACTGAATTGACCCGGCTATCCCCCACAGACCCCCTAATCTGCACTCCCTTGACCCACCTATCCCCCCAGGGGCTGCACTCCGTTGACCCGGCTATCCCCCCAGGGACTGCACTCCCTTGACCCAGCTATCCCCCAGACCCCCAATCTGCACTCCCTTGACCCAGCTATCCCCCCAGACCCCCCAATCTGCACTCCCTTGACCCGCCTATCCCCCAGCCAATCAGAATCCAGCATTTTTGACCTCATTTGCATAAAAAGTGCACTCAGTTGACCCAGCCATCTAGGCCGTTTATACTACTGACCAGAATTTCCTCTGCTTTTCAGAACGTATTTTTACTCTGATCAAGATGGACGACCATACAATTTGTGTAACGAATTAGCGATTTTTAAAAAAGTGTATGCACGAGTTTTGTTATTTAGTGATTTAGTAGCGAATTTGATCGCGAAAATACCGCGAAATTTTAGTGCTTCGCGTAAACTCTACAACACAGTAAAATTTTAAACGATGGAGAACCTTGCTTTGGTTACTTAATACCCAGAGATTCTAAGGTATGGGGTAACAAAGAGAAAATGCATTTCCACTTTATAACCAATTTTGCACCCCACCCCACCCAACAAGAACTACTTACCCTGGGGCCACATATTTCAAAAGTTTGGAAATTTTATCATATTTTTTTTTATCATTAATGGTTGATTAATACCAAATAGCAGATTTCAAAGCATTAATTTATTTTCAGACTATGTACCCCTCCCCCAGTACCCCTGACCCAGGGGCCCTGAAATAAACTGTTGAAAGAGGCACCTTTCTTCATCATAAATATGTACTTACATCATTGGCTTAATACACAGGACCAAAGGAAAAGATTTTCACAGAATCCATACATTTTCACCATATAATCAATAGAGCCCCCTCCCCTAACACCAGAAACCCTGACCCTGGAGCCATGAGATTAAAGAATTAATGTATTTTTACTATATACATGTAATCAATACAGCCTCGCCCTAACACCAGAAACCCCGACCCAGGGGCCATAAAATTCACAATTTTGGAAGAGACATTCTTGCTATAACTATGTACCTAGTAAGTTTGTTTTATATTCTTATAGCAGCAGAAAAGATTTTTAAAGAAATAAATGTATTTTAACTATATATTCTATATAACCCCGCCCTAGCACTAGAACCCCTGACCCTAAGGCCATGAAATTCACAATTTTGGAAGAGGCAGCCTTATTCAACATTACTATGTACTTGATTACTTTATTTAATGCCCAGGAGCAGAGAAGAAGATTTTTAAAGAAATAATTCATTTTCACTATATAATCCATTTACCCCGCCCTAGCACCAGACTCCCTGACCCTGGGGCCATCAATTTAACAATTTTGGTAGAGGACTCAGTGCTGATTACAATCATGCCAACCGTTTGACTGCTTGATGTCCCGGAGTATTAAGAAGATTTTTGGAGAGTGCATTAATTTTAGTGGTTTTGGCCCCATCCCTCAGGCCCCAGGAGGGCAGGGACCATGAAATTCACAATTTTAGTTCCCCTTCACCCATAAATGCTTTGAGCCAAAATTGGTTAAACGGTTGCAGAGAAGTTGAAAATGTTCAAATGTTAACGCACGATGCATGTTAACGCACGACGCCGCACTAAACAGATAGGTCATCTGAGTTTCACTTGGAATATTGCTGACCTTGTGTAATTTTTTTTTCTAGTCAATGCATTATGACGTCATAGATTGCATCATTTCGTACATTGTTAACGTTCCTTTTGAAAATTTTTCACTCATTTGGAAACACCACCTCTTACCGGTGGAGAGCTGCAAATTTTGTCCCATACTCGGCACTAAGAACCATTGAGTAGGGAGGGATCTATTTTTCGTGCCAGCACCCACTGCGAAACAAGACATTGGTGTACACGGTCTCATCCAAAGGACCGGTTTTCACTTCCCACGGTGGGATTCGAACCCGCGACGTAAGGATCAACTCGATCCTTACTTCGCGACTCTAGAGCAGACGCTCTAACCACTGCGCAACGCGGGGGACCTTTTTATAAACCGCCTTCCAAATAAATGTATGTTCTCAACTTCAGTTTAAGCAGTCTTTCATAAAGAGACCTTGTTCATTTTCTTCAAAAATATCATTTACAAGTTTCATGAAGTTCTTTTGGATTTTGTGCAGGCAGTAGAGAAAACGATTAGCCACAGAATAAACAAAAACAAATTAAATTTATTTTTTAAAAAACCCCAGAAAATATCACAAACAACACACTCTCGCGCACCCTCTCTCGCAAAGAAAAAATTTAACTAATTAAAATTGCAAATCAGATAATATTGACAATGAAATAGAGATTTATGTTGAAACACAATCAATTGTCATTAAAAGAGATGTTGGTTTCAAAACATAAATTATAACTTTACTTAAAACAATCAAAAAGAAAAATCAAAACTGTATTGATGAAGTTTCCGCAGAAAAAAATCACTAGAAAATAAACAATGTATGTACATGTAACTATGAAATCTGTTAAATGTTAATTTTATTTTCTTATCAATGTTTTATTTCTTTAAACAGAATTGGAAGTTAAGATTTTGGCTATTTAGGGACGCGATTGCAAGGCGTCACGTGACCGACTCATGTGGTGATTAAAAAAAGAATATTTGCTGTAAGCATTTCCGGAAAAAGGGGCGTGATAGGAATAAGATATTAAAAGTTGTAACGATGCACTGAGAGTATTGGTGAGTGTTGACGTATATATTTTTTTATCCACGTGCATGTTTTACGATTTGACACGTCTAGCTAATAATCGTGTATCTGAACATTGATATCTAATTCATTATTAATAACTTTAATTTATATCTGGATATTTATGTCCTTTAGTTTTGATTTTAATATTAGAATTTTATTGAAGATTGTTTACCACAGGATCTACATCTTTGTATAAATCATTTCGTGGGAGATTCAGAAGGCGTGATTTGCTGCATTGATGAACGAAAGCGATTTAGATAGACTAGTAAGGCCTAAAGAATATATTTTTTAAAAACATTGCAGAGGAATTTGTTTTCCCCTAAAAGATCTTTTAATTAGCATTTTTAACACTGACATCGACCATGTACATAAAATCATCGTCGCATATATAGCGTAAATGATTGTTGTAAAATGTATTATGCGTCATATTGAAACACAACACTTTTTCTGAAAGAATGCCAGAGAGGGAAGGTATGTACATTAGAAAAGAAAAAAATTGAACCCATCATGCTCACAGGAATATATTTGAAAAATGAATTTAATTCTTGAAAAATCACAAGGACATGAAACAGACGTTTCACTCCGGCATATTTCATGAAGCGACACAAAACTCAAAAGTTATTTCATTCAACAATTATTTTTGAAATAAAACAACTTACAGTGACTTACATCGTCCGAAACCCACGGGTGATCTCGTCTTTACTTATCACCCGTGGGCAAAATCGTCGTATGTAATTAAATATGCATGGGTCATTTGATTGGCCGCATCACAGAGTCGCGATGCGAAACAATGAATCACAGTTCACGTTATGTATGCATGTTCGACATTGCCAAAAACATGAAAAACTCATTCCGTAGTTAACACAGCTGATAAATCCACTCACCGGAGCATTTTGCAGTTAGAAAGAGGTACTTATTCATAATATCTGACGGATATTAATGTCAGTGACCTGTACGAATTGACTGTCATTGTTTTAAATCAAACTTCTCACGTTTTAACGAGCGTCAAAATATTTATCATAAATAGCAAAGTAATAAACGTATTTTTCAAAACTGAAGAGCTCCAACTTTCTGATTGGTTGACTAAAAACAACAAATTAGCATATTTTATGGCGATTTTTCGGTGAGTTTGCCCACGGGTGATAAGTAAATACGAGATCACCCGTGGGTTTGCGACGATGAGTGACTTATAGTTTTGACCAGAGTTTTGATGTCAAGTGTGGCATTATGACTTCACAATAAAAATACTGCTCATCCATGTACATGAGACAAAGAAGTGTTCAGTAACTTACAGGGAAGAAGGAAAAAAAATATTTTCAAAATATTTAAAACTAATTACTATAAATTGCAAAATAAGATTATTTACGGATAAGAATATTTATTTTAAAATATATATTACAAATACAAGTTTTAGTCATGTAGCCCTAGCTGCAATAATGTAGGGCTCCCTCTCCCTCTTTTTTTTTTTTTGGGGGGGGGGGGGGGGGGGCTACAACTCCTTAGGATCTCCGTAATGGTGCAGAGTGGGATCGATTCGCTCCCGCACGGATTTCGGCTCAAATTGTCAGTAAATGGCTAATTTATTAACATTTCTTATCTTGACTCCAAAAATGTAGATATCCAAGACACAAATCAATCCAAAAATATTCAGAACAATCCATATATCAATTATTTTTCGTGTATGTCAACATCACAACTTAAATTTATCCGCCATGTTTACTGACCTTGACAGATTTTATTCTGGGACAGCCAATGAGATTGAGGATCTATAGGAAGCGGATTTCTGTGGAATTACCTTATTTTAAGCCTAAGTGTCGCTGTTTACGAAAAAATAACACATGGAATGATGTTATTTATCGATGTTTAGTGATACTATTCATCACAATTACTTATAAACACCGAAACCTGCTTTATTTAGTTATTCTAAATTTCAAACGCAAGTCTCGGTACGTCACGCGTGAACTGTCATGGCTGTTGAAGATAAACACGAACTTGGCGAAGATTTATTTTAGATGTTTTTCGCGTTTAACGGGTTTTGTTGTCGACAGTGAATAAAAATCTCGTCTAGTTAGATGTAAGTTGAATGTAAAAACTATTTTTTCTGCCTGCCGTCGCCCGTATTTAAAAAATACTTTTGCACCATTACAGAGATGCTGTGGAATTGTAGCCCTCTCCAGAAAACATCATTAAAAAAAATCGGAGAGGGCTACATTATTGCAGCTATGTAGCCCCTTTTCATTCAATGTGTACAAGTGTCTGCCCCCCCCCCCCCCCTTCCGATTCCAGGTCAGAAGAAACCTCGCTGAGCGTGAAGAATGAAGAAGCATGAAGAATTTGGCCTTGGACAACTGTGCACTGGTTTAGAATATATGTATTTATACTGATATAGTGTAACAGAATGAATGTTTTGGAGATTAGAGTTTAAATATTGCAAGTTATTTTCGTGGCCATTGTCCATGATACGTAAATTTCATTCTGCTTTACATATAAAATGAGCAACAACTGCAAGATTGTCAGAGAAAAGGTATTTATTTATCTATACATATTGCTTTTATAGTCTTTAAACAGATTTTGCATATTTTAGATCCAGCAACAAATCATCATATGAAAATCTGTGAAATCATTTAATATTCTAGGAAGGGGGGTGTACTGAAATGCGTATAGCTATAAAATGAATCTGATTACCTTACTTCATATTTTAAAGACGTTATTATTCTTTATGAATAAAAGGCAAAAATTATATACAATTTTTATATTTTATATATACTAAAGTACAAATTAGTTACATAAGGAAAGAAACTGAAAAAAATGTACGATTTTAATCGTTAATTTGAGAGAATTTACAAGACAGTAAATATGTAAGCTTTAATGTAAAAATCAATTTAAAAAGAAAAACACTGAAGGTACATGTATAATCAAAGACCACATTACAAAAATATAATAATTATATAAACAAAATATATATCTGTAACAAACATCTTTATTACCAGGAAAAGGAAGTAAGTGTGTATATATATAATTATTTAAATGACGATCAACCAGTAAAAACGCATGGAATTTACAGAAATGGCAACACAAAGAAATTAAAAAAAAATCAATTATGAAAACTATGTAAATAAAAAGGGAATTTTGTTTAAGACATGCAATATTGGAAAGGATGGGATTACATTCGTTGCAAAATAAGATTATTTACGGACAAGAATATTTATTTTAAAATATATATTACAAATACAAGTTCTAGTCATGTAGCCCCTTTTCATTCAATGTGTTCAAGTGTCTGACCCCCCCCCCTTCCGATTCCAGGTCAGAAGAAGCCTCGCTAAGTGTTCAAAGCATGAAGAATTTGGCCTTGGACAACTGTGCACTGGTTTAGAATATATGTATTTATACTGATATAGTAACGGAATGAATGTTTTGGAGATTAGAGTTTAAATATTGCAAGTTATTTTCGTGGCCATTGTCCATGATACGTAAATTTCATTCTGCTTTACATATAAAATGAGCAACAACTGCAAGATTTTCAGAGAAAAGGTATTTATTTATCTATACATATTGCTTTTATAGTCTTCAGGCACGTAGTATCAGGGGGGGCCAGGGGGGGCCTGGCCCCCCCACTTTTCCTCCCGACATTACCTTTACTATAGAAAATGTACACTGAAAGGAAGGTTGGCCCCCCCACATTTCAGCACAGTGTAGTAGTGTGATAAAGAAAAGTTACCCCAAAAAGTTTGAATTGAAAGATAGTTGGTCTTGAAAAAAGTTAGCCACTCCCCCCCCCCCCCCCCCCCCCCCCCGAAATAGGATTTTCGACTTTGGGCAACTTTTAATTTTTGGTTTTTTTTTTTTTTTTTTTTTTTTTTTTTTTTGCTTGTCAACTTTTTCAGGTAAGTAAAAAAAATTTTCTCAGGTTGGCCCCCCCCACTTTCAAAAACGATGCTACGTGCCTGGTCTTTAAACAGATTTTGTATATTTTAGATCCAGCAACAAATCATCATATGAAAATCTATGAAATCATTTAATATTCTAGGAAGGGGGAGTGTACTGAAATGCGTGTAGCTATAAAATGAATCTGATTACCTTACTTCATATTTTAACCGTAAGTCACTTGTAATAATTAGTACAGCATATATAAATTTTGGGAAAATTCATTTGGTATTTTTTGTCTAGACGTTAAAAACTGCTTTTGAAAATATTACTGCAAATTTACAATCAATACTTTTCCGAAAAATGGTGGCATTACTACATCAATCAATAGATTCCGATACAATTTTTATTTTGAATAAATATAAAGCATATTATTTAATATCTGGAAGAATTATTTTATTTTGTTTCAATTTTGATGCTTGTATGGCATTTAAAAAATTACCTCATAAATATCAAAAGATTGAAAAATGGTGGTTACCATGGCAACCATAACTTCGTTATAACCCTGATTACCATGGTTGATATTATCATATTATGGTATCATTGACGTAAGGTAAATTATATGTAACCAGAAGTCTCTGTCGAGACTGTAGCTCTACTGGTTTATACTAATATAACAATGGAAAAGAGGAGTAGCAATTGGGACTTGAAACTTGAATACTGCAGTAAATAGATTAATGATTTTTTGATTAAGTCACTTTTTGTGGTAATATTGCAATAAAACTGCAACTGTAGGAGTAGCTTCTAATAAAATTTTACAGAATTATTAATTTTAGTTACCATGGTAACATCATTCATAAAATAAAATTTAAAAAAAAACAATAAAGACAATAATGTATCGTAGTGTAGTCTCATGCATGCCACATTATATTATAATCAGACTAAAACTGTATCTGGAATAGCATTTTTTAAGTATTTTACAGAAATTTCTAATTTTTTAGTTTCCACGGCAATACTGTTCATCAAAATCAAAAACCGATATAGAGAATTATGTATCTTAGTGTAGTCTACTTGTGTGCCAATTAAGTTATACTGAAATTAGACCAAAACTGTGGGAGGAGTAGCATTTTGAAAGCATTTCACAGAAATTTCTACTTTTAGTAACCACGGCAACACGTACCGTTCATGGAAATTAATCAAAAACCGATGCACAGAATTATGTATCTTAGTATAGTCTAATTGTGTGCCAAGTGATATTGAAATCGGAACAAAACTTAAGGAGGAGTAGCATTTTGAAAGCATTTCACAGAAATTGCTATTTTTAGTAACCACGGCAACATCGTTCATCGAAATCAAAAAACCGATGCACAGAATTATGTTTCTTAGTATAGTCTACTTGTGTACCAAGTTATATTGAAATCGGACAAAAACTGTAAGGGGAGTAGCATTTTGAAAAATTGTTTACAGACAGACGGACGGACGGACGACGGACGCATTACTATCGCATAAGCTCTTCTGGTCTCTGACCAGTAGAGCTAAACATAAAATATTTTATAAATTGAACTCAAAAAGCAAAGACTAGGAACAGCTCGCCTGCGCGAGTGCAACAGACTTTTATTCATTACATATAGTACATCAGAAACCAGAAGCCTCTGTCGCGACTGTAGCTCTACTGGTTTATACTTCAAACAAAGGAAGAGAAAAGTAGCAGTTTGGACTTGAAACTTTAAAACAGCAATAAATAGAATAATGATCCTTCATTAAATCATTTTTGGTGGCAAAATTGCAATAAGACTACAACTGTAGGAGTAGCTTTTAATAAAATTTTAGAGTGTTTTCAATTTTAGTTACCATGGCAACACAATTCATCAAGATAATTTTTTTAAAAAAAACAATAAAATCAAAAATGTATCATAGTGTAGTCTACATGCATGCACATTATATCATAATCAAACTAAAGCTGTATTTGTAATAGCATTTTTAAATTATTTTACGGAAATTTCTAGTTTTAGTTACCATGGCATCACCCTTCATTGAAATGAAAAATCGATGCACAGAATTATGTATCTTAGTATAGTCTACTTGTGTGCCAAGTTACATTGTATATTGAAATCAGACCAAAACTGTAGGAGGAGTAGCATTTTGAAAGCATTTCACAGAAATTGCTATTTTTAGTAACCACGGCAACACCGTACATCGAAATCAAAAACCGATGCACAGTATTATGTATCTTAGTATAGTCTACTTGTGTGCCAAGTTATACTGAAATAAGACCAATTTAGATTTATTGTCTTTATTTTTTTTTTATTTATTTTGAAAAATAATATTGCTATGGTAACGAAAATTGGAAATTCTTTAAAATTTTATTAAAAGCTACTCCTACAATTGTAGTCTTATTGCAATATTGCCACAAAAAGTGACTCAATCAAGGATCAATCAAGGATATTGCTGTTTTAAAGTTTCAAGTCCCAACTGCTACTTTTCTCTTTCTTTGTTATAAGTATAAAACAGTAGAGCTACATTGAGACTTCTGGTGTTGGTTAAGCCCCCCCCCCCCCCCCCCCCCCTGGCACACACACACTTTCAATTTCCTTCCTACGCCCATGAAGATAATAAGTAGCATAATTAAACTTCATCGCATCAAGTGTGTTAGAAAAAAGTACATGAATCGACTATTTTAGGATCAATGCAATTTACATGTAATAATTCAAATCAAATGTACTGAAATGACAATTTTGAATATGTAGCAATCATGTATACGAACGTAGAATTTCCAGGAAACAATGACTTCGTATCATAAACATATTTATCATCGGAAAATCCATTTCTACAGTAAGTGTAAACAGCTGTGTTTCATAGAGGGTACTGACTGACAATATATAAATCAAAATGGTAAATATTTATGCAAAACAAAAAAGTAGGTGAACGAAATTCAAACACCCACAAGTTACAATGTGTTGAAATCCAAGATTTTCACTTTTATAGACATATTTCCTTTTAATTTGTTATCATGAATTAGATGCGAAAAATAACAATCGGATGATTTTAGATAATAAAATTACCAGGTGGTGTCTATACATTCGAGAGACATGTTTAATCAGAATTGCAAGAAGCATTTACTCTAATTAGTTCATGTATTAAGGAATGTCTTCTTTGTGATTCATTTCAAAACAGTTTTTCCAGTACACACGCGTCATTGATCAATTTGTACTCGTAGAAACATTCACATACATAATTAATCAGATAGATGGAAGCGTGCATATATCAGTCACAAAAAATCATTTTTGTCTAGTAATACAATCGAGTTTGATAAAGATAAAATGAAGAAACATGATGAGACCTACAATTTAAGTTCTTTAAAAGATTTTCTCAAGGACATTCCACAAGCTCTGGCGTGTACTGTATTTGACAAATCATAACAGGTCAACATGATCAAAGAAAAGTAACTTGAGTTATTACTTGTATACTAGTACATAAACTTAAGATTTCCAATGCAAAATTTGGGTCAATGGAGGCATGTTCTTTATACCCCGGTAATTATTTTGAGTATCTTCAAATCTTATAAATTTATCTTCATTGCTGAAGCATGGAGCATTTGTCATTTTATGGATGTTATACGAATTATAAAAATATAAATTGTCACATTTTTAATAGTTACAGTCATGTATAGTAGTGCCATTTTTGCACCAAGTTTCTATTTATTATTTACAATTTTCAACTCCACGAATATCGATATCGATTTAAAATCTTCTGACGATTTTATCGTGAAAGGAAAAATCGTCCTAGTATGAGAAAATATATACAACTTTTATATTGCACAAGCAAAAGTACAAACTGGTTACAAAAGGAAAGAAAATAAAAAGAATGTACGATTTTAATCGTTAAATTGAGGGAATTTGCAAGACAGTAAATATATTAGCTTTAATGTAAAAATCAATTTAAAAAGAAAACACTTAATAAGACACATGTATAATCAAAGAGCACATTACACATATATAATAATTATTATAAACAAGATATATACATAAAAGTACATATAACAAATATCTTGATTATCATCCGATTCCCACTGTGGGACATGGAGACCGGTCCTTCGGATGAGACCTATAAACCGAGGTCCCGTGTCGAAGTAGATGCTGGCACGAATAATATCCCGCACTGCTCAATGTCGAGTATAGGTCAAAATGTAGATCTCCACCGGTAAGTGGTGGCGTCTCCATATGAATGAAAAATTCTCGAGAGGGGGTTAAACAACATAATCAATCTTTATTACCAGAAAAAGGAATTAATTGTATATATATTTAGAGGACGACCAGTAAAATTAAACAGCTAAATTATATTATCAATATTTGCTGCAGTGTAATCTTTTTCATTATTATTCTTTATGAATAAAAGGCAAAAACTATATACAATTTTTATTTTATATATACAAAAGTACAAATTGGTTACATAAGGAAAAGAAACTGAAAAAAATGTATGATTTAATCGTTAATTTGAGAGAATTTACAAGACAGTAAATATGTAAAGTTTCTAATGTAAAAATCAATTTAAAAAGAAAAACACTGAAGGTACATGCATAATCAAAGACCACATTACAAAAATATAATAATTATATAAACAAAATATATATCTGTAACAAACATCTTTATTACCAGGAAAAGGAAGTAAGTGTGTATATATATATAATTATTTAAATGACGATCAACCAGTAAAAACGCATGGAATTTACATGTCAACACAAAGAAATTTAAAAAAAAACTCAATTATGAATACTACGTAAATAAAAAGGGAATTTTGTTTAAGACATGCGATATTGGAAAGGATGGGAAGTTACATTCGTTGTTGATATTTCATGAGGTATTTATTCTACATCAATGGGAATATACAAGTATACAATTATGCACTGTCTTATATAATATTTCTGATACAAATTCTGTTGGCTTTGCAACTTTATAATGAAATTATCAAAACGATTTCTTTTGTCACAAATGTAATCGTTCAACCACAAAAATCAATACGTTTAAAAACTCAACTATACACAATATAAATGAGCATTGTACATCAAACCTAAACATCTGCATGTACAGGACTTTTTTATTTTATAAATTGAAGGTATGAATAGATTTTTTTTTTACATCTTTGTTCTGAAATATACGATGTTCATCAATAAACCAATGTGCAGTTCCAGGATGAAATGCTCCTTACATAAAAAACACAACGAAGCCCAAAGAGATGGTCCCCAACAAAACGAATTATGTTTAAGTTTAAGGCTTTCCTAACTCAATCATTACTTTAGCGCTCAAACATAATCATGAAATATAATTACATTTAACACTTTTAATTTCATTTCACTTCATTTACATGTAATTGTATTGTTCCAATAGACTTTTGGGGTTTGATTATTATTTTTTATCTTCATATCTCTTTTGTTTGAAAGTAAGAAATTAATTTAAAAAACATAATTGAATTATGCATCCCAGATTTTTATACACGAGTATAAAATCAATACATTGTAAAGGTATTGAAACTTGTACATTTCAGGTTCCAACCACAAATCTACTCGTGTAAAACAAAAACTTTTTTAAAAAGTGGAACTACTTTTATAAATATCTTAGTGAAAGAAAATTAAACACTATAACCAAAGAAACAGTACACGTAATCTTGTTGGCTTTGTCAAAGACATTGGGGTCAAACTTGAAGCAGTTCTGTTTGCCATCAATCACTTGGAAGCTCTGGGCCTCGCAGAAAGATGTTCCATTCTGATATAGAGCACCTGTTAAAGAGTCAATATAAAAAAAGTATACAGATATTGATCAATAAAACGTAAGTACCTCTAACAAATACGGATTACAGATTTTTCCTCTTTTCAGCAACAGCCAAAAAATGAAACGGTTTTATTTTGAATGATATAAACGCTTGTTTTAATATAGACATACATCAAGGCACAACTAGAATTTATCATTTGTAGTAAGAACAAAGAATATGTATATTCAGAATAAGTATTATGGAAATATAATTTCAAGACAAAATATTTTAAAACAAATTTGCTAATTACTACAGACTGTTAACTGAATAAATTAGCATTACCGTACCTATTCTTTTTCCATCGTAAAAAGCTCCTTGACAGTGGTGATAAACTGATTTGCAAAAGTCCGTGCAAACATGAACTTTTTTTTCTTCATCTCTGAAACAATGAAGATAAAAAAAAAAAAATACGTA
>NW_026918778.1:0-14746 GCF_032062105.1 Saccostrea cuccullata | reverse complement strand
ATTTATCATTCTGGCCCCTTGTGACCCCTAATTATGTACCATACTATATTAAAATCATAATATACAGTTGTAGATAGTTGAGATAAACATTTTTGCTACATTAATGTATAACAAAATATTGACTATAAAATAGTTATCGAAAAAATACTTTTAGCCCCTTTTGGCCCTTAATTCGATGAGTCAGCACTTTTTTTACGAAATCATATGTAAGATCTTGTCATTCTGCACAAATATTGTTCAGTATGTTTTTACAAAATATTTATACTTTAAAAGATATGATGCAAAATGTCTCCAAAATTCACTCGTGATTCGTGTCCTAAATTTTGACCCTACCGAGCTTCCATACTAGGTACTTCCGGAAGCTATCCAAAACTCCCAGTAACATGGGGACATGTCCTCTATCATCACTGAAAATTTCAGCGCTCTAGCTCAAGTCGTTTCTGAGATCAATGACGGACAAGAAGGTCCGCTGAATTTTAATAAAAGGGCGATAACTCTAGACCGGAAGTGATTTTCAAAAAATCCAAAAAATGGTATAAACCTCAGATGATCCTGCATCAACCCTGAAAATTTGAAGTAAATCCATCGAGCCATCTCTGAGAAATCTTCTGCACAAAATTTGTGCAGAGAAAAAGAATAATAATAAGAAAATTGAAAAAGAAACATAAGAATAATAGAAGGGTCTTCCGCTGGAGACGGAAGACCCTAATAATAATAATAAGAAAAGTGAAAAAGAAACATAAGAATAATAGAAGGGTCTTCCGCTGAAGACGGAAGACCCTAAATAGTGGAAAAGAAACCTAAGAATAACAAGAAGGTCTTCCGCTGAAGACGGAAGACCTTAATAATATAGAAGAAAAAAAGTGAAAAAGAAACCGAAGAATAACAAGAAGGTCTTCCGCTGAAGACGGAAGACCTTAATAATAAGAAACAGAGTAAAAACAATATGTTCCCCAACTTCGTTTGGGGAACATAAATATGGAATAGTAAAGTTAGTGTAACAGTATTACAATTATAATACACATGTACATCAGGGATAACAATCATTATTAATTATTAACCACTAATTTATACAATTTTGTATTAAAATTGATAAACCACTCATGAAAAATATTTTTTTGGCAAATCTACTGAATTACCTAATGTTAAACGAACACTTAATCGAAGTTTCTGAGCTAAAATAAACATTTTCAAAACAGAGCTTATGATTTTTTGTGATAGCCACATCACTGTGGTATAAATAAGGTCGTGCACATTTGATAAATTATTAACGCGTTCATAGCTCGGACGAGGGCCAAGTCAAACTAGCCAGGTATACGAACAGGTAAGATATCTTGTATTTGATATAAAACATATTTTTAAACATCAAATATAGTCATTAAATGAAATTATATATTGGGAAATGTTTCAAAAGAAAATAAGTATTAGCAATGCTTCATTTAACAAAGATTTTTATAGAAATAAATTTAATAACATTTTGATTATTAATTTTTATTTGTACATTCTTTTTTAAAAGTATAAAATATGTCAAAGAAATTCTGATTTATCTACATTCTCTAATTTTTATATATTCTTTAAAGGATTTTTTTTTACATAATACATAATATAATATAACCGTAAATGTACATGTACGTTATTAGTAATTATTATTTCAAAATATCCTTTAATTGAAATCATTGTTTCTATACACGCCCAAATACAACACAAAAATAATACCAAGGCTTATGAACAAATAACAAATGATGAAACCTATATTCAAAGAAAAATAATTTTAGCTAGTTTTTTCCTCAGGGTTTATTTGTAACAAATGTACAGCATTATTTGGCATTATAAAATTCTCAAAAATGTTCTTCATTAAAAGAAGATGGGCGTATAAGGCGGGCAGAATGCCTATAGCGCGACAGATAAGAAGTGGAAAAATTTAATCTCAATTATATCCAAATTTTATGTCATATCTCATCTAATATTAAAGTATACTTAATGTAAAATCTCTATTATTCACAAAAATCTCACAAAAACTGAAAATATATGCCTATGAAAAAGCATACACTGACTTAAGAGAACAAAAACGATAATTTTTTCATACTTTAACAATTTTTTTTCAATGTGAGTGGGTCTTCGCTCCATTTTTTTGAAAGATAATCCTAAAAGTTCGCGATAATTTATATATTTTTTGGTTTACAAAAAAATGGAGGGAAGACCCACTATACCTTAAAAATACACTTTTATGACAAAACATTCGCATCTTTCCGAGAAATAATTTAAGTCCATTAAGTCAATGGTCAAATCACAAACATGATTTAAATGCCACTGATTCACAAAGAGTCATGTAGCATAGTGGTTAGCGCGTTAGTCTCAAAGCAGTCTGATACATCGGTATTTTATTGCCGGGGTTCGAATCCCACGAATACTATGGAATATTTTTATGAATTAAATTTTTAAAGAGATTTATTTTTTTCTAAGAAAATGTTTTTTTTTTTCTCATAATTTCATAAATTTCAATAATGAGATGTAAATTTATATACTCAATTTACATATCAAATGTGATTTCTTAATATCTGATGCTATAGGCATTCTGCCCGCCTTATCTGCCCATCTTCTTTTACAGGTAATAAGTATTGGAATTAAAACTACGTTACCATTGTCCTTAAAAGAACGTTCATGTATTGTGTATCATACACTTTAGACATTAATGTTGTCTGGGAAACAAATTTTAAAAAGAATACTTTTAATAAAATTAATTTAAAGGTATAGTTGCTAGTCTGAAGTGATTATGGATTTATTAAGTTTATGCCCTTTTAATAAAGGTAAAGTACCGAGAATAGTTATAATATGTCATGAAAGAGAGGTTTCAACTATATTTTCCCCAAATCCATCATGGTAAAGTCTATGTTATGCTTTGGAAAAACTAAAATAATAATAAAACTAGAATAAATAAAATAATAAATCAAAAAGCAAAATAGAAGATGCACAATAGCATTATGGAATAATGAAATAATGAATCAATGAAAATTCATAGGACGATATAGGATAAGGCCCATGATCGGCTCCTTTTTTGTGATATCTCTAAGAAATATGCAATACTTCATCATGAAAAAAACTTTTGTCATCTCTCTTATATTTTGGTTATTCTGTAATAGGGTACACATTTGTCACTAGAGGGTCACATGATATGTTAATTTCTGATTTTTCCTAATCTTTATGCAAATTTTCATCATTTTCTGAAGTGAGGGGTATCTGAACTTTGAAAAATGTCATTAGAATTGAAGAAAATCGGAAAAATGTGACACTTTGGTACCTTCTTGTTGTCTTCATATACTCTTTAAATCAAATGTAGTGCAGTTTTTTTTTTAAGTAACGTTTACAGATTTTAATAGCAAACTATCAATTTTTTATTTTGTTCTGATTTTTACTTCAAACCAGGGGTCAATACCTTGTCGCTTAACCATGAAATACTTTTTTCTCCATAAGCCAATTTTCTATGTTTATTCACAAGCTTTTGCTGGATATCGTATGCTTGCACAAACCTTATTTAATTAAAAGCAATTTCTTAAATTTAGCTTGGTGAGTACTTTTTTAACTGACATAAATTCTAAGAATCTTTTGATTGATTAATTTTATGTTGTTTAACGCCCCTCTCGAGAATTTTTCACTCATATGGAGACGCTACTACTTGCCGGAGAAGGGCTACAAATTTTGTCCAATGCTCTGCATTCAGGGCCTTTGAGCAGTAAGGGATCTTTTTCGTGCCAGCACCTACTGCGAAACGGGGCCTCGGCTTATATGGTCTCATCCGAAATACCGGTCTGCACATCCCACAATGGGATTCGAACCCGCGACGTAAAAGAATTTTTTGAATATTGATTAAAAATGCAGCACCAAAAACTATTTAATTTCAATATTATTATCAGATTAGATTAAAATAATTAAAATTGCAAATCTATATAAATTATAATTTCTATATTTAAATGATACCACATATACACCACAATATGTAAAATACACCACATATAACAAAGATTTGAACTTAATACTTTCTGAGATTTTCTATTTAATATTACGACTTATACATTTCAATAACATTTCACACGAAAATATGATAAAAGTTATTGGAACTTAAGATTTCCGGGACACTTTTGACTAACACATCCTTGCACCTTCAAAATTTTTTACTTAATATTTAATAATCAAGAAAAGAAGCATTTCGATGTGTATTAATATAAAAATAATAACTTTTATTCAGAGAACTCAGAGAGTAGAAATCTTCGGAAGCAAAAATCTCATTTACTAGTATCACCAGCCCGTGCTCAGTACGTGTTGTGTACACAGAGTACAAAAATTAAACACATCCGTGAAACGTAAAATGTTTTTTTGTAAACAGGACACGAACTCTGTTGTAGTTAATATTTATAATTAATAATTGATAAACTCTACACACACCACTCAGCATGGACTAACAATGGTGTGAATGGGTTTTGCTTTTGAATATTACTGCTTTGAAATTTCTGGATTATTGTTGCCACTTTTCTTAAGTATTACATGTAAGACTAAATGTTAAAAAAAAAATTAAAGTGCAAGAAAGTGTCAATCAATCACGTCCAGAAATTCGATGTTTTAATCGAGATAAAATAAGATTTTTATTACATTATATTTACATCCCGTGTATTTTTCCTTATGAAATTCATTAGAAATCCATGACATTCAAATTTCTATAACACACGCGAAACCTTGTCACCGCGCGTTAGAATACACAGTAGGAACTATATGCATTTTCTATAATCTGGGAACACCAAAATGTACAATGTTTTGCCTCAATTTAATTAGAAACTATAATCCTGTTAAATTAACGTAAAAATACTAGAAATGTGCGTTCAAAATTAATTTGTCACTTTTTTTCCTCGCAATGTGTGTTTGCGTTATTTAACGCTGCCACGTCATCTGACGTCACAAACGGCTCTTACGTCTATTAACCGCGTCAGTTTTGAAGGGCGTTAAATTCACATAAAAGAAAAACGAAATGAGCAATTATGAAGAAGGAAAATTAGAGAATGTAAATATAAGCATTGAATTCATATTTTTGGCTGTCTTCGGTCCTATAACACACCTGGCTCACGCGCGGTATTCAATTTCTCGGCACGTCCAGGTGTGTTATAGGACCGAATACAGTCAAAAATATGAATTCAATGCTTAATTATTTTGACGTGCTCAAGAAATATCTAAGTCATGCAAATTATAGAGAAAATTTGAAAAATAACCATTAACTTAAAATCTGTGTTCAAGCACCTTTAAGTGAAACAATAGCTAACTATATATTAAGTCATAAAATAATTTTGTTTGTGGTTGTCTGACTTTTAAAATTATTGAATACAAAATAAAGATTTTGAAAAAAAAACATAGAATGCTTCTTGTAACCAAGGTACGTCTTGTCTTAGTGTTTGTTTGTTGTTTAACAGCCATTTTTGTGCCAGCAGCCACACCCCTACTAATGTGTTCGGAACTTTTTATTTTTCGGTGCTCTGCATATTATAAAAAAACGATGAGTTCCTAGTAGCTCTGGTAGTAGCTTTGGCGAGAGTTAGCGAAACTATAGTGAGATAAGGTAAAACTATTCACGGAAATATAGCTAGGAAGTGACTAGCACGTGGAGACATGGTAAACAGAAAAGTTATGTTGTGTTTCTGTTTTTTACCTCCTTATAATATCTGTAGAAATGTACTTCAATCGATCTCTCTTGAATTCATTCAAACTTCAATAAGTTTTCTCTATGAAAGAATTTTCCGCTGTCATGAATTAAAATGTGTTTTTGGATGAATATTTTGCATGGGAACTGGGACTATATTTTTTGGCGACAGATTAGCAAATGAGCACCAACATGACTTTAACTGAGAAATTTTACGCTTGGAAAAAAGGAAAATCTTATGGTGATCGGAAAGGCACAAAGACCCTTCTTCAATCCATTTTGTATATCTGAAAAGCATGCTTATAATTCTATAATTTTCATGCTCACAATGACAACAATTCATTTGTTAGATAAACGATGGAAGTCTAGGTTTCTCAAATTCAAACTGCAAAGTGATTTGCGTCTGTATTCATTCCTTTGTTGTATTATCGGTTAATACGATTTTCAGGTAGATTCCCTGGCCAAAACACGTGATCACTAGTATAGTTATGTAAAAGTTTTGTCCATTTAAAGGTACTTGGACACAGATTTAAAGTCAATATTTTCTCTATAATATTACGATTTATATATTTTAATAGCATTTCACACAAATATTGATTAAAAATCATTTTTCAATTAAAAGTTATTTAAACTTCAATTTTTTTGGCGGGTTTGATTTACTCATCCTTACACTTTCACAAATTTTAGCCTTATTCTTTATCCTTAGGAAAAGTGGCAATCTTGTTGTGTATTAATGAGATATACTAAAACTTTTATCCAGAAAAATAATTTCATTCAGAGTAGAAAAGTTTGAAAGCAAAATTCCTTCACAAGTATCGTCATTCCGAATTAAGAGTTGCGCACAGAGTTTAGCAAATCGAGCACACTTGTGTTATGTACACAGTTTTTGTAAACAGGGCACGAGTTCTCTTTTTCTTGATGTTTATAATTCACCGGGTGCGTTCAGTCGTCACAGTCTGCTTACCACAACTGCACGGACTGCCAATATATTAAATTTGTGAAAGTGCAAGGATGTGTCAATCAAACCCGCCAAAAAATTTGAAATCTTTATATCTTATATACATGTATGATAAAGATTTTTAATTAATTTTTGTGTGAAATGCTATTAAATATATAAAAGTCGTAATATTATAGAGAAAATAATAACTTCAAATCTGTGTCCAAGTACCTTTAAATGCGTGGGAGATGCTGCTCGCTTTCCTTACCCTTGAAGCGCTGGTGTTCTCAATTTGACACAAGCTACATTTTATAAAACATATCTTATTTTAGTTAACAACAAATTAAAGACATCTTTCATAGATTCTTATTTCTCTGTATTTTGTTCATAAGAACATTTTTTTTGCACTTCATTGACATGATCATGGATTGACCTGAACCACGTGTTCGAAGTAAAATGTAAACATATATTTGGCGTAAACGTTGCTTTTCATTCAACGATTGGTGAGTTACTCGAGGTAAGATCGTCTGTGCGCATTAATAACAATAGCCTAGAAGGCAAACAAAGGTTTGTCAGTGCAGATGATATTACACATTTTTTACCAGCGTATCGGTCGCTAGTGAGCTCTATTTTCGCTGTAAATTATGATGATATAATGTTTTTTTTAACCCCCTCCCCCTTTAGCCACCCTTTTCTGTTACAAATCATGAATATTTTTTAGAAACTTCTGGAAACACATTTTTCACAGGACATGATTTCAAAAGAAACATACTAAAGTAATTTCCTGTTTACTGCCAATCTTATTTATAAAACCTGTTCTATCCTATAACCTTTGATTGGGTCAACCTAAATCAAGTGTCTTGAATTTAAATCACAATAAAATTAGTAGGGGTGAGCTAGTGCAACCCGGAATTTTGATTTATACAGTCTCACCCGAAGCCCCCGGTTCATAGTGTGTAAAATAGATACATATATTTTCCCGACAAATTGCCCGTACAAGTAGAGTTGCGAAGATCAGGCCTAGAAAGAGTTTTATTAATTTACATGCGTAAGTTTTCATTCTTTGGCGTTAGAAATGATGACTACGTCGATACGCTATATCCTGGTGAGCTTGAGATGAAAAGATACAACAGAGTCTGACACATTTGTTTCATACTTGGATATTTTACTTGTAAAGACGTAAATTGTAATCTAACAACCAAGCTATATGATAAACGTGATGACTTTAACTTTTCATCGTCAACTTCCCTTACTTATGCAGCAATATACCTTCATCACCTGCATACAGAGAGTATATATCTCAGTTGATTCGATACGCAAGAGCATGCTCTACGTATAAACAATTTTTAGCGAGGTAAATTATTGACAAACAAGTTGATGAAACAAGAATATCAACAGTCTCGTTTAAATTCATCATTTCGTAATTTCTATGGTCGATACAATGACCTTGTCAGCAAATACAATATATCATTGAGACAAATGCTGACAATTTTTTTTTCATTTTTTTCCGAATGATCAAGTGTTTTTAGCTCACCTGAGCCGAAGGCTCAAGTGAGATTCTGATCAAAATTTGTCCGTTGTCTGTCGTCGTCGTCGTCGTTGTCGTTGTTGTCAAGAACCACTGGGCCAATTTCAACCAAACTTGCCACAAAATATCCTTGGGTGAAGGGGATTCACGTTTGTTCAAATGAAGGGCCACGCCCCTTTCCAAGGGGCGATAATCATGAATTAGAGAAAAATTATTGGCATTTTTAAAAAATCTTCTTCTCAATAACCACTTGGCCAGGAAAAATGAAACTCATGTGGAAGCATTTTTAGGCAGTGTAGATTCAAGTTTGTTCAAATAATGACCCCCGGGGGTAGGGTGGGGCCAAAATGGCCGATCAAATTTTTACATAGGAATATATGGAAAAAATCTTTTAAAATCCTATCATCAAGAACCAGTGTGCCAGGAAAGATGAAACACATGTGAAATTATTTTCAGGTAGTGTAGATTCAAGTTTGTTCAAATCATGACCCCCTGGGGTAGGGTGGGCCAAAATGGTCGATCAAAGTTTTACATAGGAATATATAGGAAAAATCTTTAAAAATCTTTTTCTCAAGAACCACTTGGCCAGGAAAGATGATCTCATGTGGAATCATCCTCAGGCAATGTAGATTCAAGTTTGTTCAAGTCATGACCTCCGGGGGTAGGGCGGGGCCAAAATGGCCGATCAAAGTTTTACATAGGAATATATAGGAAAAATCTTTAAAAATCTTTTTCTCAAGAACCACTGGGCCAGGAAAGATGAAACGCTTGTGGAATCATCCTCAGGTAATGTAGATTCAAGTTTGTTCAAGTCATGACCCCGGGGGTAGGGTGTGGCCAAAAAGGCTGATCAAAGTTTTACATAGGAATATATATACAAAAAATCTTTGAAAATCTTCTTCTCAAGAACCACTGGGCCAGGAAAGATGAAACTCATGAGGAATCATCTTAAAGTAGTGTAGATTCAGTTTTGTTCAAGTCATGACCCCGGGGGTAGGGCGGGGCCCAAATGGCCGATCAAAGTTTTACATAGGAAATACTAGGAAAAAATCTTAAGTTAACTTTTAGTTCTGATATGATATGTGTTTTTTTTTGCTAGCTGATGTGCTCAGGTGAGCGCTGTGGCCCCTGGGCCTCTTGTTTTCGAGATATAACCCCTGCTATACAATTTCCGCCAACCTGACAAAGATGGGTAGTTGGATTGTTAGAATTTTCGCAAGGCGAAACGTGCACGCATTGTACGTTGTCGATGATTTTACTTTGTATACTTATAAAGGATATTAACGAATATATACCCCTTTCTTTTTCCAATTTATGTCAATAAACTTTATAATAAAACACCGTGCTGACAATTCTCTAAGCTTACTAGAATTAAAGAATGTACATACCAAATTATGAATGTTATTTAGGAGAATTCACACATTTTGGAGAAGTAATTGCTAAGAGTAAATCTATTTTTTTCATTTCAATATCTTATTCCTTCTTTAGGATCCTATGAATATCGGTGTGTAATTAAATACTGTATAGACATTTTATTTACTTTTTACATTAATTTACGAAAATACTTATGATTTATAAATACACTATCGATGAGAATTTTTTTCAAAAAATATTCTAATAGTCGACTATTGTTCGAATATTGCAATAGAATGTTCTTCTAAGGAAAATAAATATTTGACATCCCTAATACATATGCATGTATGAGTCGGTCCGTTAATCAATATAGAGTGAAAAAAACCGATGTTAGTTTGCACAAAATCCAAATTTTGTAAAATTACATATTTTTCGTGGGTGTAAATCTTCGAGGTTTGAGAACAAAATATTGATATGTGGGGATTTTATTTTGTGGTTGGGAAGTGTTGAGATGTAAAACATAATAAATTTTACAATTTGTGGTGGTCATGAATTCGTGAGTCTCTCCATACGTCGAAAACAACGAATTTAAACCCCCAGGGAAATTAGTGATTTCGCAGTTTATAACAATATAATTCCAATTACACAAAAATTAATATATAACATGTTATACGATGATCATGTTTAGTAAGACTTTGCCGGTAAGGCATTCTTTCAACTTTCAAATACATTCAATTCCGAGTATCTTAATCATTAATAATATACAGATCTGTATGCAATTTATTTTGAAATAGTAATATTTAAATATAATACAATAATTTTGTATTTTTTAATGGTTATTATAGTTTAAATATACCACATACTTATATGTAATCAAATGTTATAATGATGCTCTTTAAGCCACACAAGAACATTTATAAAACAAAATACATAATAGAATTTTTAAAATAGTTTAAACACTACTTATATTTAAAAATTGCGTTAACACACAAGAACATTTATAAAACAAAATACATAATAGGGGACTATCCATTCCATTGGTTCGGCTGGTTGAAGAATGGACAGATTTAAGACTTCTGCAACTTTTTCAATTGGACATGCAAAGGTTATTGGGGAGTTTTTCATTTTACCAAATGCAAGACCCAGTGGTTGGAGACTGCCATCTGATTTATTGATAACGTAGACGGCAGCACCAGAATCTCCTGGTAAAAAAGAAAATTTGGGAATTCGAATCATAAATAGAGTAGCAATTGTCAAGTATAAGGTATATCCCTGCACGGTCTGGAAATGGTTTACGGATTGCAAATGTACAATCCTTCAATAGTCCCTTTGTTTCACCAGTCGTCCTCCCCTTCTTTACAACATCGTATTCTTCATCAGAATCTATGTCGAAAGTGAAGGATGAATCATACATTTCTGAAAAAAAGAAATCCTTTGTTTGTATTTTATTTATAAATCATACGATAAATCATTTATTAGTGCACTAAATCTCAATATTCTTATGGTTCACTTTGTTTGCTTAAGATAGGATTCTTCTCATATTTCTAATATTTAAAAATTAATGAAATTCTCACAGAATCAAGAAGACAATATCATTAAGTGATAGTATCAGTGAGATAAAATTTGACCGTTTTATATTAGAGGCAAGGTCAGGTCAAGATCATCATCTTTTTCCTGGACATTAAGAATAAAAAAAAATAATGTTGCCAATCATTTGATACCACCTTCTATTTCAAAAGTTTAAAGATTGTTCTTTTTTTCATAAAAACATATTATTATATCAGGTCTATAG
This sequence comes from Saccostrea cuccullata, assembly GCF_032062105.1. Lineage (NCBI taxonomy): Eukaryota > Metazoa > Mollusca > Bivalvia > Ostreida > Ostreidae > Saccostrea > Saccostrea cuccullata. Next base: position 3,456 of record NW_026918778.1, on the reverse strand, counting down.
CATGATACAATAAATTTACTTAAATAATTTAACTAAACAGGATATTGGCTAATCCGAATTTTCTCTGTTTTTCCTAATTTTTTTAGGATATATTGTTATTTTCAGATGCTTCCAATATTTAACTTTTTCTTATTTTCACATATAATAAAGTAGTCTTATAAATGTACAAAATGATACAAAAACAAAAAGTTTTGATCGTTTACTAAGAGAGAAAAAAACTTTTTATGGATTTTTAGCTCAAATCTGTACTTTGGAAAGGAAGGGTTTAAAAGCTAACAAAGTTCCAGTTTGTTTGAAATTTCATATCTATTTGATACATTTTGAAAGTTTAGTCCCTCATTATCAATTTAACTCACATTTGAAAATTTCTCCAAGTCTTCGATTGTGTAAAAATTAAATTCATTGTTCTATTATAATTTCGAGAGACAGATACAAAGATATTTTCATACGCCACCATTCCGCCAAAAATATAGTCCCTGCTAGTTTTCAAACGAAGTTTACCATTTCTATTTAAAGTTGTACAATTCTGATGAGGAAAGAAAAATGTGTCTTTTAAATCCCTTACATCTCAATATATAAAACATATAAGGAAATATACTTTGAATGTTTCATCGAGTCAGAAACCAGAGAAGAATCCTACCTTAATTGTGATTATAATTACGTCACAATCATTATGTTTATCGTTGCCTACATGACAATTAATAGAGAATATACGATTTTTGTACCTTTTTGCAGTTCATCAATTTTAACGAAAGCTGAATCTATACCAGTAGAATTGTAATTTAATAGAGAATATACAATTTTTGTACCTTTTTGCAGTTCATCAGTTTTGACGAAAGCTGCATCTATACCAGAAGAATTGTAATTTCCAAAAAATGAATCTTCCACATGTCCAATAATATTATTGGTAGCACTGTCTTCAAACGAGGGATGGACAATTTTGTAAATTGGATTTTGAGAAGAACAATCTGAAAGTTTTCTCTCGTTTAGATCTGCAATAACGTCATCTTTTAACGCCACATGAGCCGCTGTAAGAAATCCCTTAATTGATGGAAATAATCGTTTTTTTGCAAAGAATCCTAAAGACCCAGATGAACATTCTCCGTATCTTCCAACGCTGCATCCGTGATCTAAAGTTTGACAATTCTCACATCTACCGAACTGAATAAAATCTTCTAGAATCTTGCATTCGAATTCTTCAAGAGATTTTGGTAAAGGTTCTTCTCCAAATGGAATCAGATCAGCATCGAGGCAATATAAAACTATACATGCTTCATGAATGACATGGTCTTCAGAATATTTCACAGGACTCATACTAATTGATGATAATGTTGAGTATTTTGCAAACAGTTTCTCCTTTTTATCTTGCATAATTTCCTTTATGCGCCGTTTTGTATCGCTGCTTATACAGGTCTCTTTACCTTCTCTTGCATCGATTGTTTTGATTTCTGAAACATCAATAAAGTCGAACACTGCATTGTAAGGTTTGTTTACTGCATTTTCAAAGCAAAACTCTTTTGATTTGGAGTCGGAGTGTCGTAAAAATACTTTCATAACGATTTGGCCATTCTTTCTTCCTGCTATGAAGTGAAGAATCGATGGACATTCTTCAATATTTTTTATTCGGAACTCTCGAAGCCTCCATTCATCAATAACTATATCAAAGAAATATCAGAGTTTAATTGTTACTGAATTTAGAGACTTTACAAAAAGAAGAAATTACAAAGTAGAAGAATTTAATGGATTTTAATCTCAACTTACGTTTATTTTGCTCAAAGCAAAGCCATTTACTAATTTTTGTAAGTTTTTCTTTGATTTCTCTCAGTTCTTTGATTGTCTGGCCATGCTCTATTATAACTTTGCAAACTGTATTTGTTATCTCATTTTTCTTTAATAAAATACTTTTATATATTTCGTTTGCAACTTCCAGTCGCCATTGGTTAGAATTTACGTCAACAGGTTGAAGAAGTGCAATTGTTTTTACATCTTCGGTAGCAATTGATTCAGTGATAGTATGTAAAAGTTGTAAAAGAATGTATGAAATAGAACTGTCTTCAGTTCGTATATCAGAGGAATGCATCATCTCCCTTACAAGAAATTTGATCACGGTGTCAAGTGTTTCTGAAATCAAAGTACGTTTAATTCGTTGAATTTTTCTCGGAAAGCGGCACATATATTTCCCGTCACGAACTGATCCAATATATATACCATCACTAGTAATTTCGATATTCTGACAACTTTCACCAATTTTTTCCTCTGAGAATGCAATATTACTAGCTGGAAAAACTGTACCCGGATCAACACAGACAGAATTATTTTCAATTACTTTCTTCGTATATCTTTTCATTTGGTCTATTTCATGTTTTACGCAGTAAGCCAACAATTCCTTGCTCGAGTCAAATTCGTGATGAATTTTGACATTACCATTTTCAAAAATGTCTTGGAATTCTTTGTAGACATGCAATTTTGAATCTATAATTCCCACAGAGCTACTGGAAACAGCAATTATTCTTGGAAAATAATTACAGCCTTCGCACTTACCCAAAGAAATATCGGACTAGAGAAAAAGAAACATTGAATGGTGAAAGAAATATATATAATCAATAATTTTGAAAATCAGAACTCTAGAATAAACTTCATGTCAGACTTTTCAAAGATTGTTCAGCATACTGTAAATGCATTATAATTAGTATACATGTGTCAGCACTATTGAAACTATTTAAAAGTCATCGTAAAAATTTACTCATGGTTGAAAACTATCAAAATCGTTGTAGATTAAATATAAATCATCGTGGAAAAAAGAGCCATAGATAGGATTTTTGTCACACCATCCTTTTTGTATATATATTTACAAGGCGATTTGCGCTTGCTTGAGTAAGCTGAAGTTTCTTTCCGCTAGAAGCGCACATAAAGTTAACAGCTATCCAAGTATAATACGTGTACAGTTCTTCTTGCCTCTTGGCACATATTGTCGTCAGCGACGGTATGTTCCAATACATGCATTTTCAATTGAGGAGGATTGACTATGTGTACAGGAAACATTGGCAAATATTAATTCACTAAATACTGAATTGTGGAAACGCTTGATTTCTTTCCACGATCATGGACAATTTTATGTTTGCTTTCTTTTTTCGATTTGGTTTACTTCTAGCACACTATTCAAACGATTGCAATATCATAAGCGAAAATTAAAATTCACATTGAACAGAAAGGGTTGCATTGGCTCTCCAATTAATTGATACTTTCTGGAGGGATAATACAGATATTTTGTAATGCAAGTCACCATTGAAATAAGGGACGCAGTAAAAAATGTAAAATATTAGCATTGAATTAATATTTTTTGAAAGACTAATTTAAGTCTCATAATTGCAACAGTATGCAAAAATATTTTCATAACCCATTAACGCTCATAACTCAAGTTGTTTCATCACATCGTTGCAGTTTCATAACAATGAA
>NW_026918777.1:0-147976 GCF_032062105.1 Saccostrea cuccullata | reverse complement strand
TTCGTAACAAAAAAGATGCAAAAGTTCAACACTACGCTGCACACTTTGAAACTTAATTTTTGTTTCTATCTGAAGTTCTTATTCTCTTGAATTTGGAAAGTGCTGCTAGAATCGTATGGTTTACGGGGATTGATGCAATTTTTCTGATCTTATGAACAAAATGTAAAAATTTTGGGAAGGTTTCGTCTGAAATTGTTGAATAATTATTTCTACAATCGGACAGTACGATTCTAGCAGCATTTTTCATGGCAAAGAGATGTTTTTACATAACTATTATTACAAATTGAAACTAATTATCCCGGGGTAGTGTTAAACTTTTCACTTTTTCATTAAGGCATATTTTCTAATTATAGACGTCACGTGATGACGTTGTGGTGAAGTGCGTCCTGTAGTATAAGTCTCATTGAAGTCTATAGAATGCATAATTATAGCAAAAGTTTTATCCTTGACTTTTCCGATTTCTTAGTGTTACATTATTATAAAAAAGTGTTAATTCGCCGAATTCTGATCCATGTGCTGCCTTAACATACCCGCGTCACTTTATATTGATCATCAGCAGTTGTACCAGGGGTCACCTTATATTGTACATCACTAGTGTGACCAGAGGACACCTTATATTGTACATCAGTACGTATGGGGACCAGAGGTCACCCGATATTTTTCATGAGTACGGAGACTAGTGGTCACCTAATATTGTACTGTACATCAGTAGAGGGACCAGAGGTCACCTTATATTGAACATCAATAAGGAGACCAGAAGACACCTTAAATTGTACATCAGTAGTAAAACCAGAAGTAATCTTATATTGTTCATCAGCAGAAGGAATAGAGGTAATCTTATATTGTTCATCAGCAGAAGGAATAGAGATCACCTTATATAGTACATAAGTAGGGGGACCAGAGGTCACCTTATATTGTGCATCGGTAGGGGGACATCAGTAGGGGACCAAGAGGACACCTTATATTTAACATCAGTAAGGGACTTCAGTAGGGGGACAAGAGGTCACCTTTTATAGTACATCAGTAGGGGGCCTGTGGTCACCTAATATTGAACATCAGTAGCGGACATGAGGACACTTTAATATTACACTTTACATCAATAGGGGGACCAGAGGTAACCCTGTATTGTACATCAGTAGGGAGACAAGAGGTAACCTTATATTGTACATCAGTAGGGGGACTAGAAGACACCTTATATTGTACATCAGTAGGAGGACAAGAGGACACTTTATATTGTACATCAGTAGGGGAACCAGAGGACACCTAATATTACACTTTAGATCAGTAGGGGGACCAGAGGGCACCTTATATTGTACATCAGTAGGGGGACTAGAGGTCACCTTATATTGTATATCAATAGGGGAACCAGATGTAACCTTATATATAGTACATCAGTAGGGGGACCAGAGGACACCATGTATCGTACATTGGTAGGGGGACTAGGGGTCACCTTATATTGTACATCAGTAGGGGGACATCAGAAGGGGACCCAGAGGACACCTTTTATTTAACATCAGAAGGGGACTTCAGCGGGGGATCAGAGGTCATCTTTTATTGTACATCAGCAGAAGGACCAGAGGTCACTTTAAATTGTACATAAGTAGGGGGACCAGAGGTCACCTTGTATTGTACATCTGTAGGGGGACCAGAGGTCACCTTAGATTGTGCATCAGTAGGGGGACTAGAGGACACCATATATCATACATCAGTAGGGGGACCAGGGGTCACCTAATATTGTACATCAGTAAGGGGGGCCAAAGGACACTTTATATTTTCATCAGTTGTGGAACCAGGGGACATCTTTTATTGTACACCAGTAAGAAGACCTGGGCACATCTTATATTGTATATCAGTAGGGGACCAGGGATCACTTTAAATTGTACATCAGTAGGGAGACCAGAGGTCACCTTATATTATACATCAACAGGGGGACCAGGGGTCATCTTATATTGTACATCAGTAGGGGGACCAAAGGACACATTATATTGTACAACAGCAGGGTGACCAGGCTACATCTTATATTGTTCATAAGTTGGGGATATCAGTAGGGGGACCAGAGGGCACCTTATATTATTCATCAGTAAGGTGACCTGGAGTTTCTTATTTTGTACACCAGTATGGTGACCAGAGGTCACCTTATATTGTACATCAGTAGTGGGACCATAGGACACCTTTTATGTACATCAGTAGGGGGAACAGAGGTCACCTCATATTGTACATAAGTAGGGAACATCAGTAGGGGGGACCAGGGGTCACCTTATATAGTACAACTGTAGGGAGCCAGGGGTAACCTTATATTGTGCAACATTAGGAGGACGAAAGGACACCTTATATTGTACATCAGGAGGAGATAACAGTAGGGGGACCAGAGGTCACCTTTTATTGTACATCAGTAGAGGGACAGAGCCTTCAGTTCAGTTTTGACGTTCGTTACTGGGTGGACCAGAAGTAAACTAATATTGTACATCAATAAGTTGACTAAATGTCACCTTATATGTTATTTCATTATGGAGACTTTTGGTCATCTTTATATTGTACAACAGAAAGGGGAACATAGGTCACCTTATACTGTACAAGAACAGACGTCAGATTATATTGTACATCATAAGGGAAACGGAGGTCACCTTATACATCATTAGGGGGTCAGAGGTCACCCTATGTTGTAGATCATTATGAGGACCTTAGGACACTCTATATTTTACATCACAAGGGGGACCAGATGTCACCTTGTATTGTACATAAATAGGGAGACCAGTGGTCCCCTTTGTTGTACATTTTAAAGAAATCAGACATAAGAAATATTATATGAATGCAGAGAGATAAAGCATCAACGATTCTAGACCCGTCTTAACCAACAGACACCTAAAAAGAAAACAAGGGCGGACCAGTGGGTAGAGATAAAATGCATATTAACGAGATGCTAGAGGTTCACTTAAGAACACGACAAGAACACAACTATATGTAGTTAGTTTAATTAATATCCAGGAGCAGAGAGGAAGATTTTTTTAAAGAATTAAGAAGGCTGGAGGACAAAAAATTAACCACAAATTAACCATCAGTTTTAACTTATTTTTTAGATACGGTATCATAAGCTGTCAACTATCATTTAGCAAAGAAAAAATTCATGCATTTTAGTTTTGATGAGTAAAGAAGATTTTTAAAGATTTCATCAATTGTAGTAATTTCGCCCAAGCATTCTTGCCTTAGGGGGTGGAGGGCAGGGGCCATGAATTAAAATCTCCCTTTCACCCATAGATGCTTTATGCCAAAATTAGTTGTAAATGGTTGAGGAATTACAGAGAAAAGTTGAAAATGTTCAAATGTTATCGCACAATGCACAGCGCACGACGGCAGTAAAAAAAAAACCCTGAAAACAATAAGTCACATGCATTGATTCAGGTGATCAAATAAGGACTCCTTTGGTCTCAATATTTATGTAAAATATTAGGTGTCTTCTGGTCTCCTCTGGTCTTCTTATTGATGTAAAATATAAAGTGTCTTCCGGTTTCTTCATTGTCGTTCAAATAGTGTTATCATTAGTTTTTAATGATGTACAATATAATGTGACCTCTTGTCCCCCTACTGATGTACAAATTACGAGGGCTGTTCAATAAATAATGTCCTGAACTGTATGACATACAACACTAAGCTTGAATTTTTCGCATTATTGCATCTTTAATGAATTTATAACAATTGATGTGACTACTTTTCATCACATAGTTTAACTTTGAGAAGCTGGAAAACAAGGGTATTCGAGACACTGCATTAAAAATGAATTGTAAAGAATCATTAAACTAAAGTAAAATTAAACCGTCCATTAAAGCTGCTCACTGAAATATGTAAAAATTTACTGCAATCAATGTTTGTTTTATAGACAATTGAGCAGGTGGATTTCACTTATAAAATATATATAATGGGCATCAAAAATGGATACCGTACTTGCAAACAAAAATTAAACAAATAGTGTACTGTTTGCCAAATTTCAACAAATAATCACTGATGGGGTACGATTGACTATACGACACATAGCAAAGAATGGAGGCGTACAAGGTGAGGACAATCCCCCGCTCTGAAAAAAGATATTTCTCAATTCGAAAAGTAGGTTTTTTTTTCAAAATTTTATGGTTTATATAATCGTTTACATATCAAATTCTGTTTTTCATTGTTTTAATAATTTATGAAATAATTTATTTTTTATTCATGTTTTTATGACATTTGAAAACAAAAAAAAAAGAATAAGAAAAAGCTTCATGTATGATTTGAACTCCCTTCATAGCTCAGGTTTAGTCCAAGACCAACCGCTTTAACCACTACCGGTACCGTATGAAGTATATGCACCATTGACGTCTTTCAGTGTGATTTAAATGGACGGGTTTGTAACATTTCCATCATTTAAGCGTTCACGAAGAATGGAGACTTGACCCATTCATGTTCAAAATTCGTTTTTTATAGCTCTATTAAACCCATTTTCCACTTAATATGCTTAACTGTCAGCTTTGAAATAAATATTATCAAATGATAAGTCGTTCAGAAAAGAAAATGATAAAATATTTTGAAGATGACATTACTGAGAACATGATTTTAGAAAAATATAGCTTTTTTGTGGATTTTGAAAATTGAAAAACATTTTGTCTCAGAGCGGGGGATTGTACACGCCTTATACGCCATCTTTCAAAATACACATCTTTTCGGGAGTAGTTCACACTGTTTTAAAAACAGAAAAAAAGCTTATTACTCAAAAGTAACCCTTTAAAAAAATGAGTGAAAACGACTGCGTATAAGAATATATGAACAACTATTAAAAATTTTAGTAATTGTAGTTATCCACGTTTATTTGAATTTCAAACAGATAATGAAACTTGAATCTGTTGCTTAAAACCCTCAAAACAAAATTTACAATAAGATGTACTTAACAAAAAAAGCAAAGGTCTGAGAAGAGCAGAGAATTGCAAGAGCAAAAAGATAGATTTATAGGCAATTTTCTTAAATATTAGTGGTCTTATTGTTTAAATTCGTATTCGGGGATGCAGTTTAATTTCTGGAGGAATCTAGAAAGCAATATTTTGGCGAAAAAATCAAAAGGTTAATGAGAATAAGGAATCCACAACATAAGATTTTTTCCATGACAGCGTCAAAACCCGAAAGTCCTGAAGAGTAAAGGAGTCTTGGGGATAAACAAAAGTTAATGTTCATTCACGTTAACAATACTGTATTCGCCAGATCTTTCGCCTTTTGACTTGTTCCATTTGACAAACTTGAGAAAACGCCTTTAAGAAGGAAGAAACAAGTCCAGGAAATCATAGGATCTGCAATAATCCAGTATACAAAGGTTCATATCAGAAAATGAGTTCGAAAAACACTTTAAAATAAATCAGAAATTGGATGAAAATGTTACTAACATGTGTTTTAATGAAAAGATAATTTAAGGTTAAATCATTATTATAACTAAATTATTGAAAAGCGACTTTTGTTTCTTTCCGAGCACCGAAGACATTATTAAACGACCCTTGTATAAGGTAGCCTACCGATGTACAATATGAGGTGACCTCTAGTGCCCCTACTGATGTACAATAAACGGTGACCTTTAGTCCCCCTACTGATGTGCAATATAAAGTGGCCTCTGATCCCCTTACTGATGTTCAATACAAGGTGACATCTGGTCCCCCTTCTGATGTACAATATGAGGTGACCACTAGTCCTCCTACTAATGTATAATATAAGGTGACCTCTGGTCCCCTTACTGGTCCCCTACTGATGTACAATATGAGGTGACCTCTGGTCCCCCTACTGCTGTACAATATAAGGTGGCCTCTGGTCCTACTGATTCACAATATAAGTTGACCCCAGGTCCCCTTGCTGATGTACAATATAAAGTGTCCTTTGATCTCCTTACTGATGTGCAATATAAGGTGACCTCTGGTCCCCTTTCTGATGTTTAATTAAAGGTGACCTCCAGTCCCCCTACTGATATACAATAAAAAGTGACCTTAGGCCCCCCTAGTGATGTACAATATAAGGTGACCCCTAGTCCCCCTACCAATGTACGATATATGGTGTCCTCTGGTCCTCCTACTGATGTACAATATGAGGTGACCTCTGGTCCCCCTACTGGTGCACAATATAAGGTGTCTTCTGGTCCTACTGATTCACAATATAAGGTGACCCCTGGTCCCCCTGCTGATGTACAATATAAAATATCCTTTGATCTCCTTACTGATGTGCAATTAAAGGTGACCTCTGGTCCCCTTTCTGATGATTAATTAAAGGTGACCTCTGGTCCCCCTACTGATATACAATAAAAAGTGACCTCAGGCCCCCCTAGTGATGTACAACATAAGGTGACCCCTAGTTACCCTACCAATTAACGATATATGGTGTCCTCTGGTCCTCCTACTGATGTACAATATAAGGTTACCCCTGGTCCCCTATTGATATACGTGACCTTTAGTCCCCCTACTGATGTCCTCTACTGATGTACAATATAAGGTGCCTCCTATTGATCTAAAGTGTAATATTAGGTGTCCTCTGGTCCCCCTACTGATGTACAATATAAAGTGTCCTCTAGTCCTCCTATACCGATGTATAATTTAAGGTGCCCTCTGGTCCCCCTACTGATGCACATTATAAGGTGTCCTCTAGTCCCCCTAATGATGTACAATATAAGGTGATCCCTAGTCCCTCTACCAATGTACGATATTTGGTGTCCTCTGGTACCCCTACTGAGGTACAATATAAGGTAACCTCTGGTCCCCCTATTGATGTACAATATAAGGTAACCACTAGTCCCCATTTTGATGTCCCCTACTGATGTACAATGTAAGGTGCCCTCTGGTCCCCCTATTGATCTAAAGTGTAATATTAGGTGTCCTCTGGTCCCCCTACTGATGTTCAATATAAGGTGATTTCTGGTCCCCTACTGATGTACAATATAACGTTACCTCTGGTCCCCCTACTCATGTACAATACAGGGTTACCTCTGGTCCCCCTATTGATGTAAAGTGGTGATAAAAGGTGACCTCTGGTCCCCCTACTGAAGTCCCCTACTGATGTTAAATATAAGGTGTCCTCTGGGTCCCCTACTGATGTACAATATAAGGTGACCCCTAGTCCCCCTACCAATATACAATATATGGTGTATTCTGGCCCCCCTACTGACGTACAATATAAGGTTACCTCTGGTCCCCCTATTGATATACAATATAAGGTGACTTCTAGTCCCCCAACTGATGTCATCTACTGATGTACAATATAAGGTGCCCTCTGGTCCTCCTACTGATGCACATTATAAGGTGTCCTCTAGTCCCCCTAATGATGTACAATATAAGGTGATCCCTAGTCCCTCTACCAATGTACGATATATAGTGTCCTCTGGTGCCCCTACTGATGTACAATATAAGGTAACCTCTGGTCCCCCTATTGATATACAATATAAGGTAACCACTAGTCCCCATTTTGATGTCCCCTACTGATGTACAATGTAAGGTGCCCTCTGGTCCCCCTATTGATCTAAAGTGTAATATTAGGTGTCCTCTGGTCCCCCTACTGATGTACAATGTAAGGTGACCTATGGTCATCCTACTGATGTTAAATATAAGATGACCTCTGGTCCCCTACTTATGTACTATATAAGGTGACCTCTAGTCCCCCTACTTATGTATATATATGTACAATATAAGCTAACCTCTATTCCTTCTGGTCCCTCTACTGACGTACAGTACAATATTAGGTGACCACTAGTCCCCGTACAATATAAAGTGACCTCTGGTCCTTCTGCTGATGTACACTATACGATGACTTCTGGTCCTACTACTGAGGTACAATATAAGGTTACCTCTGGTCTCTCTACTGATGTACAGTACAATATTAGGTGACCACTAATCCCCGTACTAATGTAAAATATCGGGTGACCTCTGGTCCCCGTACTGATGTACAATATAAGGTGTCATCTCGTCCCCCTACTTATGTACAATATAAGGTGAACTCTGTTCTACCTACTGGTGTCCACTGGTCCCTCTACAGATGTATAGTATAAGGTGTCCTATCCCCCACCCCACTGATGCACAATATAAGGTGCCCTCTGGTCTCCCTACTGATGTACAAGATAAGGTGTCCTCTGGTCCCTCTACTGATGTACAGTACAATATTAGGTTACCTGTAGTCCCCCTACTGATGTACAATATAGGGTGACCTCTGGTCCCCCAAATGATGTACGATATAAGGTATCCCCAGGTCCCCCCTATTATGTGCAATAAAAGATTACCTTTGGACACCTTTTGATTTTAAATGTAATGTGACCTATGATACCTCTGATGATGTACAATATAAGGTGACCACTGGTCTCCCTAACGATGTTAAATATAAGGTGGCCTCTGGTCCCCCTACTGATGTACAATGTAAGGTGATCTTTGGTCCCCCTATTGATGTAAAATATTAGGTTACCTCTGGTCACCCTTTATTCCTTTCATGTTTCTGCTAATATATATATAAGAAAGTTGATCTATATAAAGTTATAAATATGATTATTTTGGAGTAAGACAAAGAAAATTGTCTATCATATAAAATTCAATTAATATATAAGGTGACCTGAGGTCTCGATTGATATCGATGAATTTACTTTTGTGCCTTTAATGCCTGGAGAGTTCCTAGAATGTTTTATTACTACGCAAAATGACGAACTATTTGCGGGGGACCCCAGGTCCTAGTTCAGCGTACGTTTTATCCTTCTGCGACCTGCAACCATAAAGAGCTGTCACTATCTCGGTACATGTAGTAAGTTTTTCGTTTCTACAATGTACATTGTATTGATTAGTCTAATAAAGGCCCATCACAAAAATTACACGCGAAAAAAAATCAATAGATCTATATTTTCGCAAATTGTTTATTTCAATAGATCTATTTGAATTTTCAACTCGAATTTTCTAGGTTCAATACTTCGCAGGGGCGTAGCCAGGGTACATTTGATGTGGACGCCTGAATAGGCGGGGGTTGGGGGCCGCGTTAAGGCCCCCAGTAGGTCCAGGGCTGTTGTGGTCCAGGGGGCGAAGCCCCCGGAAGCTGTTGAATTTCCGACGATTTCGATATGTATATTTGACCATTCTGATAGCATTTTTCTTACACTTTTTTTAGTTTGTTACGCATCCATATTTTAGGTCTGTTTTTTTCCTTGTATAAAATGCGGACAGTCACTCAAAAAAAGAGAAAGGATGTCCAGTAGCTTTGTTTGACGAAACCAATTGAAACAATTTCAGAATGGTCAAATATACACATCGAAATCGTCGAATGGTCAAATATATCAAATATACTCATCGAAATCGTACGCCGACTGGGGTTTAATAGAGTGAAATGTACAATAGAGAAACTCTTTAAGAATGTATTATTACACTTGCCGAAAAACTCAGAAATATTCGATAGTAGAACAATATCCGGGAAAATCATTTGATTTCAGTAAGGTGTATACTCTCGTATATTCCCCTAAAACTGATTCTGTTGATTTTCATTTGATTTTTTATCGTTAATTCTAAATTGTTTCTAAGTATTTTGTTATTTTTAAAATTATTTTCTAATATTTTCAAAAATGATGAGAAGGCCTTACAATATTACGCCTGTCTCGCTCTCCTCTTCTCTCTCTTTTTCTTTTCTCTTTTTCGAAAAATGATGTGGACGTTTGTGCGTACAAACGTACGCCTGGCTACGCACCTGCTTCGTTAGGCCTACAATAACATATGTTATAAACTCTCGGATCGGAGAATATTTTTGATAATAAACTTTTTAAAATTAAGCGGTCTTCTTGAAATGCCAACAGCAGTTTCTGAAATGGATATTGGTTTTAGATAGGGCCTGTGGCTTTGTGCGCTTGTATCTTGACTCAGCCAAACGTAAATCATTTTTATCATTTATGAAGCCAGTCGATGCAGACTTCACGACATACACAATTTGTTTTTTGTAAAGGGGTAAAACAAGAATTTTCAGTTTATATATACATCCTGGTAGTTGCTACCGATGTACACTTATTGTTTATGTTAAAAATATATTCTAGGACTAATGGTGTCACAATAAAGTTTCTCGGGTGATCTCCCTTTGATTACATAGTGACCATGGAGACGAGATCGGGAGATAAAATTCAATACATTGTTTGTAAAATAAATAAGATTTGGGGGAAAGTGTATCCATTTTTTAGAAATATTTCAGCAAAATAAATGATAATGTAAAGCTAGATCAGCTGCGCTTGACTAAAAAGTCTTGGGCTTGGAATGAGTCACCCATTATTGCATCTTCATGCAGTCATGCTTATAGTCTTACATAGAGACTCCAAGAGACTTTCGTACTTTTTTTTTGCACCACAACACAAAATAACTTATAATAAATGGTATATTTGCATTTAAAATATAATTAAAATTTACAAAAGCAACATATAATCTTGTTTCTCTTTAATTAATTTGGGTAAACCCCCATTATTTCCACTTTGCTGGTCGGTGCGAAGAGATTTGAATCGAACGAAAATTAAATATTTCGATGTGGCCACACCCCTCGAACAAAATAAAATAACACTCTATTTGTTCGTTTTTAAATCTTCTTTTTAATGGTGTGAATTTTATTTTGTTCAAAGGGTGTGGCCACAGCAAAAATTTGAATCAAAGACGAAAAAATGCTAAATTTTGATAAAAAGTAGCAAAGTTCACGTGTTTAGACGTTTTCTGCACAAATATGACGTCATCAAATGAAAATTTTGGCGTAAACTATTCAAGTTTGATACCTAAGGATAATATTTCCGTAAATAATTTTCTTCTTCCCCTCACTTTATTTTTCCTAAAATCATTAGGCCAATTTAGCACATTCGTGGATTTAGCTCTTTTGATGAGCAAACAAATTTATATCGGATAATCACATTATAAGAGTTACTGTATATTTCTCACTTGTAATGAGTACTTAACAGAAAATAAGTCTGATCGTTCCTATAGCCAGAACATAAATTCGTGAATGGAAAGTTAATTGAAAAAATATATGGTTTCAGCACCATGAAAATAAGAATGAGTTACGACCTTATTTCGCGAGCTGTTCTTCTTTAAGAATTTTTAAGTTTGATCTGTTTTGACAAGTTTCAAAATATACTGCTCAGGGATAAGCGCCTTTAAATAAATTATGTATGTTTTTGAAAATAAACATAAAACTAGATTCTTTAGGATTTTGACGCTACAACAATTTCACTCGCGGTAAAAACGGATTTTTTTGTGAATCTATATTTGGAACTTTGTGTCACATTCTTTCCATACGCCACATATGTGAAGTGACCGTGGTTGTATGCAAAAGCGTCATGATCACCCCTACCCCCCGCAACCCACCCCCCCCCCCAACAGTTATGAGAAATAAACCTTTTCTGAGAGGAAAAAAAATATCTTGGAAAAACTTATTCTTCCATTAAAATGTAACATGGTATTTATACGATTAGGACTCTAGCAATAAAAATACTGAAAATTATACTGTTTTAGACTAAAGGGCTAACCACTACATGTACGCTAAATAGTTCAAGAATTGAGGCTCTTATATTATGTTTGTGATATGGCCCTTGACATATTGGACTTGTGATATTTCTCAAAGAGATGAAAATATGTCTTTATTAGTGTACTTTTCAGGTAAAGTGGGTCTTTTCTCCGTGTTTTTTTTTTTTGTTTGTTTGTTTGTTTTTTTGTTTTTTTGTTTTTTTTTGTTTTTTGTTTTTTTTTTTTTGTAAACCAAAAAATGCATATTTTATTGCATATTTTTAGGAATATCTTCAAAACATGTGGCGATGATTCATTCATATTGGACAATTTTGCTAAAGTTAGAAAAAATGGTCTTTTTGATTATATAAGTGTTTGTACATGAATGTCATCTCAAAGGCAAATAATTTCAGGCTTTTTGTAAATTAAAGAGATGCTACATTTTTTAAGAATACGACAATATTAGATGAAATACGAAATTCAATTTGGATATAAATGATATTAAATTTCAGTTGCAGGTTTGTCGTACTATAAGCACATCCTCCGGATTTTCTTCATTTGAATCATTGTTATCTACAAGACTTTTATTGTATACTTATATAAAATTATGGGCACGAGTACACTGTATTTAATACAAATGAATACATTATGTAAAAAAAGGAGTGGGTTAAAATAATGATTATCTTTTATAAACAAAAGAATAGATAAAATTTCAAATGCTTCGTACTCTTCACGCAGAAATATATATTATATTCTAATCTGATAACAAGCATTGCACAATCACGTTTCTCTATTTTTTACGATAAAATATTGCCCTAGCCTGAGGATAAGAAAATGCTAATATCATTCAGGTATATAAAAATAAATTCAACGCACACGCCCATCTTAGACGAGAAAGAGTAAGTATCTTTTAAACGGAACTAAACCATGATATATAATACGTTACATTACATCCTAAAATATGTAAAAAAAATTACACTTTATGCTACAGGCCAATCATATATCCAAGATTTGACTTGGTTTTTAAATCGTAATTAATTTCAAATTCTTAAGTCAATCTAATGACTTCGTCGAAAAAAAAGAAACCCATGATTACTAATACAGAATATATACAAATCGGCATTAACTACTAGTATAAGTCATGTGCTGTACTGCAGCTCATAATGCAAATTAAATAAAACATCTGATAAAAATTCAAGTGCCACCTACTTTATTTCAGATTATCTATATACTTCATAATAACTATCCGATGAACTGAAATTCAAATTATTTGTCATCTTTCAAATAAGGAAATTCAATTGCCAAATGATTCATATATGTACATACCATTCAATATCAAAAATCATGAACTGAAAAGGCATGCATCTTATGCCCTGTTCATACGGAGAGTTTAATTCGAATTAAACATAAGTAACTGCGAATTAACCTCGCTAAGCGTTCACACGGATAATAAAATGCGAATTACTTTAATTACAATTAGTTTACTGCGCATTAAATTACTTCGCATTAGCTCCTTGTGAACGCTAAGCGAAGCATGTGTACTGACAAAATTAGGTAAAATTAGGTCAAATTCCGCATGTCGGTGGTCAGCTTGAAGTACTATTTTTGAGTAAAAAACTAAGGCAAATTGTGTTAATCACTAAAATGTGTGTACAGACACACTTACATTTTGTCAAATGCATCTGCTCCTTCATAAGGTGAAGTGATTTACAAATGACGTCATATTAGCCTTACTGACGCCTGGCAGTAGAAGTAGAATTTTAATTTGCATTAGTTTACTTCGTGTTAGGTGTCGTGTGAACACATTTTGATTTGCATTAGTTTGATTCCCATTAGTTTACTTCGCATTAAATTACTGCGAATTAAACCCGTCGTGTGAACTGGGCATTAAAATGTTAATCTAGCCTCTTGAACGCTTTCATTGTCCTTGCAACCTGTACGTTAGAAATTTTCGTGCAAGTTCGTTCGAAAACAAGTCACCCGCGATGGTGCAGTGGTTAGAGAGTCTGCTCTAGAGTTGCGAAGTAGGGGGTTGATCCTTAAGTCGCCGGTTCGATTGTGGGGGATGGAAACATGTACCTCGGATGAGACCTATGAACCGAGGTCCCGTGTCGCAGTAGGTGCTGGATCGAAAAAGAACCCTCCTTGCTCAAAGGCCTTCAGTACCGAGTATAGGACAAAATTTGCAGCTCTCCACCGGCAAGTCGTGGTGTCTTCATATGAATGAAAAATTCTTAAGACGGACGTTAAACAACATACAATCATTCAGTCAACCTTCCGAAAAATCTTACAAAGGGACCTACGTCCAATTTTGATATTGTTCTTTTTAAACGAAAGATCTCATGATTTACATGAATTTTCATTCTGCATATATTACCAGCCAATTTCAAATTTTCAATTTCATGACGATGATCACTTGATTGGCTTGCGTGATAATTTTATGCCGAAACGCCTTACGCAAATTATCACGCAAGCCAATCGATTGATCACATCATGGAATCGAAAAATAAGACAGTTATTCCTAGACTCATTTGTAACTTACATTTATTTCTGTGTACATGATAAGTTTGGGGAAAATCTACCGACCAGGTATGTTTCAAGGATCGTTTCAAATCACAGGTACATTAATTTTATTATACGATTATATGGGAAAGATCCAATTTTTTGCACTTCAAAGCAAATTATACAAATTTGTAACATAGTTATTTTTTGCCCAAACTATAATAATGGTGAGTAAAACCATATTGTACATAGTATGATAAAAACACAAAACTCTACCGTCTAGTTTCCAGAGGGGGCATCTCAAATTGCCAAAAATTAACAAATTTTCTGTTTATATATAGTGCTACAAAATTTGACGGATACAAAGGTTTAAAACAAGAGAAAGAATAAAATGATGAATAGATTCTAAAATTTTTATGCTTTAAATTTCAAGAGCATATATTTATTGCTTTTCATTTTATAGCATTTTGAGTACCCCTTCTTTCAGAACTAAACGTTATGAAAATGTCAAAAACACACTATTACATGTACATGTGCGATGTCAATCTAAAGTGTATCTACCAGATGAGAAATCGCTTTGAAAATAATTTACATTAAATTATTATTAAATTTCTCAATCTGTATTTTCTGATTTTTGCTTTTTTTTTATAAAGTGAAAAGATTGCTTAAAAATAGTAAATGGTCTTCCTTTTATATGTATTAAGATGCTCGAAATATTGCACAATGGAAACCCAAGTCGCACCACTTAAGTAAAAAATGGCACAATATACAGTGTAGTGAGTCTTACCCGAAATTGAACATTAATCTATGTAAAGTTTCTTGAAAAATTCTAATAATTGCATACTAGTATTTGTACACTCATTGAATATTTTTTAAAGCATTTCTTTAGAGTCACCATGCTTAAGACGGTTAAACATGTAAAAGACGCTAAGATTTTCAGTAAATACCTGCATTTTTTACATGTAGCTTATTCAGTTTTTATATGTATTACTTAAATGGGCCAGTAAATACATGTTCTAGTATTTACTGAACCGTTGAAGAAATGCAAGGAACTTCCTTATTCACATATTTATTGTAAAATGTTATTTATTAAATGATTGGTTGTACTTTTTTCATCCAATTCATATGCTATTTTTTATATATCATTCTCATCAGCTATTGCTTTAAAATTATTAACCAAATGATTTTTTTTCTCTTATTTGCATTCAGCATCGTTTTTTTTATTTCTTACAACAACAAAGCATTTAAAATCAAGATCAAAGGAATAAACAAAATGTAGCAAGTGAAGGGTTAAATTTTTATATCAATTATAACGTGAATGATACCCAAACGCGTTAAATTTCATTCAGTAGAACTTCTTGAATGAGAAAAAATTCAGTTGATCAAAACTTTTATTAAGATTTATTAAGAAATCTATGGAAAGAGTTTCATCTTCAAGCTTCTGATGAAAGAAAACGCAAGAGAGGGAACACGTAATTTGAATAATCCTACGTAACAAAAGAAGTATATTTATGGGAGACATGGCATCAATATTACTGATCGGAAAATAATTAGAGGATTCTAATGACAATAATGTGTCGATATTTGGCAAAATTACATTGACAAAAAAACGCTAATCAGTCTTAGTTTACACGATCACCTATTTTTACATATCTGATATCTTTTATTATCAATAATGTTTTAATTTAGATCCCAGACCATGTTTCAAATAATTGTATTTGTTCTTCAAATACATTCATTAATAGATAGTGAGTGGATTCACCAAGCTTACTTTATCTTTAAAAATTTAAAGTACATTATTTTTGTTATATTTAATTTGTAGATTTATCTCCAATAGAAGCTTTGTAAACTATGAGTTCTATGTCACTGAACTATAACAAAACTACATTTTTCCTTTCTTTTTTGGCACTGGGAAATTTTTACTGAAATCAATATAAGAAATTTGTATCTTTATATCCAAGAAAAGTAACGTAACAAAATATATAACGAATCAGTTCAGATTTTTTATGTATGAAATACCAAATACCTTATTCATGAATCTCCCAAATCATAGCATGATAAAAATCTAATAAATATAGGAATGTTTATATCTACTTTATATTAAGTCTATTCTAAAAAAAAAAACAAAAAAAAAAAAACAGACTTTTTTGTGAAAAAGAATTTTGAACATAAATGTTTCTCGATAGTCAGGAATCCCACATTAACTTTTCAATTATGTGGAAGAGCAAACAATGTCCTGCACTATTTATGATGAAGTGGCTCTTGAAATACGGATCTAACTTAAAAAAAATTCTACTTTCCCATCAGTGTCATTGTAATATTTGATACTTAATTAACCAATTCAGAAATCTTTATTTATATCCTTTTGTTTTTGGATTTCCCAAGATCTTTTAAGTGCTTTATTTTTGTGCTCAAAATACAGTTAACTTAATACATATATCAATATTTTGCACGGACAAACAATTGCGTACTTCACTCATGCTATTATAAACAACAATGGTAATGATTGATTGATTGATCGTATATTGTTTAACGTCCCTCTCGAGAATTTTTAACTCATATGGAGACGTCACCGTATGCCGATGAAGGGCTTGATAATTTAGACCTATACACGGCACTCAGGGCCATTGAGCAGTGAGGGTTCTTTATCAGCGTTGTCAGCGTCTACCGTGACACGGGACCTACGTTTTTAAGGTCATATCCGAAAGACCCGTGACTTTAACTTCTAATGCCGAGCGCTTGGCGAAGGAAGAGTTACTACCTTTGTTTGCGTCTTAGGTATGGCGCGGCTCCGCGAACGAGAATCGAACCCGGGCCTCACGATCACAAAGCGAACGCTCCACCACTAGGCTACCGTGACCGGTACAAGGGTAATGAAGACAAATTGAAAAAAAAAATCTGCAAAATATTTCTTCGGAGTGAAAGGATTGATTGATTGATTGTATGTTGTTTAACGTCTCTCTCGAGATTTTTTCACTCATATGGAGACGCCACCACTTGCCGGTGGAGGGCTACAAATTTTGTCCTATGCTCGGCACTCAGGGCCTTTGAGCAGTGAGGGATCTTTTACGTGCCAGCACCTACTGCGACACGGGGCCTCGGTTTATATGGTCTCATCCGAAGGACCGGTCTCCACGTCCCACAGTGGGATTCGAATCCGCGACGTAAGGATTAACTCCTTACTTCGCGACTCTAGAGCAGACTTTCTAACCACTGCGCCACGCGGGCGACCGGAGTGATTTTAATATACTTTTTGTCGGAGTGAAAGGACAAAAAGTATATTAAAATCACTAGTATACTTTTCCAAAAAAGAAAAAAAAAAGAAACGCATAGTAGAATTTTAGTGACACATTTAACGTAAAGGTTATTTAGTAAAATGATGTATTGATAATAGAGAAATTTGGTTTACAATAGGAATTCTATCTAAATAACATGTATCCAAAAGTTTTAAAATCCTAGACAGTTTAAGGTTATTAAAGATCAATATCTGGTATGTGCCGCACAGACACAAATAATAGCCAAAAACAGTATTTTTAATCGAAGCAAATGTGTGTAAAAAAAACTGTATAGGAATATTCTCCAACTCCAAATGTAAAGTATGTTGCTGTGTATTGTCAGATTGAACTACGGCTCTAGAATGCTGCAAAATTGAATAGGCACATGCAGGTGGAACATCGCTAGAGTATTTTTTTCTATCAAAGTCCTTTAGATATATATGTACTAACCAGATTAGTCTTACTTTTATGTGATACCATTTTCCATATCATTACAATACCACCATTTTTTTAAATGTCCTGGATGCAGTTTTCTGTCTAATGTTCATTACGAAGCCTTAGCTCTCTTAAATCTACAAAAAGGCTTTCCGATAAACATTCTGGACTATTACAGTACCGACCAGACTCAATCTGACATCCAAGCAGTCCCAGAAAGCAGTCCCCGGGACTGCTTTGGAACCGCTCTGAGACTGCTTTGGGACTGCTATAAAAAGCAGATCCAGCAGTCCCAGCTGTCCCTGGGACTGCTTTCTGGGACTGCTTCGTTCATGCATGTGTGATAAAGGTTCTGAGTGACATGATAGCTCCGCCTCCTTGTGTATTTTGAATTTGCAGGCTCCCTGTTGTTTTGTTTACTTGCAGCAGAGTTGAGTTTAAACTGCTTAACAAGTTTGGCTTTCTAGAAAGCCTTAAATATCATCTCTTTGGCTTCGGTAATGTTACAGAATGAACACTACCTTTTTTTCTCAGCTATTACAAGCTTAAGAACGTTTTTTTTTTTTTTTTTTTTTTTTTTTTTTAAAAACATATTTATTTGGGGAAGACGTAGCTATGCATGTACTTTAACAAAAATTGTGAATAAAGGAGGAGGCTTGAAGTGAATAGATACAGCAGTAAAAGGTTAAAACGGCTTGGACGCAGATTTTGAAATTTCAAACAAATTATAGATTATAACATGATTCATAACAATATGTTGCTAAAGCATTTAAAACACGGTCACACAGAAATATATTGAAATCGTGTTCAGAAACCTTTTTATCTGAAAATTATAAAAACTACAAATTTCGAGACACATTTCATTGACACATATCCTTGCACTTTCGCAAAGTAAATTTCATCACAATATTTAAGAAAAGAACATATTTTGTTGTGCATGAAGGAAATGACAACCATGATCCGGAAAATTCAGAGTACACTGTAAAAACTAATGTGAGAAAGCAAAACCAACTCAACAGAATTTTCAGGCCTTGTCCAGTGATGTGTGCTTCCTAAACAAACTCAACACTCCCTGTAACATGCAAACAATGATAACAACTCTCGTCCTGTTATTTCTATATAAAAAAACTGCTACAGGTGTTTGACGTGACTTGATAAAGAATCGAATATCAGTAGTATATGGTATAGCAATGTTAGATAAATTCATTAAATTGAAGCTATGGTTTGAATTAACGAAGAGAAATGTGATTGTAATCAACGCAACTAAAGTGTATGTCCAGGCCCCTTTAAGTTTAAATGAATGGAAAGGCGCTCTCCTGATAGCACGTTATATTAAAGCTATATGAAATTATGCTTTATTAACTTTAAGTATAATTTGTACAATGTATTTAAAAATTGTAACCACTAATAAGCAATAATCGTAAATTTTATAAACATTTTCTTTTACAAAAAAGATAGGTAAAACCTCAGCGTTCTATTTTTTACCTTACTAAGTTTAATTTTATGACAGCAGTCAAAAGGTTTTATGACGATTTTCCTTCATCACTTTCTTTTCAATAACATGACCATCGTGTCCATGGATATATAAATACTGCCGCACCCCCCCCCCCCCCAAAAAAAAAAAATTAAAGTATGATATGACTATATAGTATTAATAATGCCGTACTTTGGTAAATAAATAACCAATTCCACTATTATTGTGCCTGGTTTGACTATTGAAATACACGAAAAAACGGGACCTTTCGGAGGCTTCGTCCCCTGAGCCGCCCCATTGAACGTATAATGTATGATTACTGACAAGTATTTATGATGCCGTACTTTAGAGTTTACATAACTAATCGATACTACTTTAATTGTGCCTGTTTTTTATTCTTGAAATTGAGCAGTGAGGGTTCTTTATCATGCCAGCGCCTATCGTGACACGGGACCTACGTTTTTAAGGTCATATCCGAAAGACCCGTGACTTTCACTTCTAGTGCCGAGTGCTTGGCGAAGGAACAGTCACTACCTTTGTTTGCGTCTTAGGTATGATGCGGTGTCTGACTCTCTAATATTTCTGTGCAGCTTGTTTTCTTTATCGATAATAGACAAATCGCTCATCGTTTACATCCCTAGTTTATTTTTTTTTTGAAAATCGCATCATCGTCAAACATTGACCACTCTGTGCTCCTCAGGTGGCTAGTGCCTCGCACTATGGAGCGCAGCGTCGTCAGCCGAGGAGTACCGGTTGATTAATGGCAGCTAACATAGGGACTTGACATCCGGAAATCAAACTTAATGTGTCATCTCACGTGAGAGATGAAAATAAGGAAGGAGTTCTTATAATCTTTTAATAAGAAGAGATTATTATAGTTAAATAATATTTTCAGGGACTGTTTATTTACAATGAATGTAGTAAAGAATGAATTTAAAAAAAAAAGTTATTAAATAAGGAAGTCGAGAGAAGATTTTTATCCCTAAAAATAAACTACAGGTTTATGAGAAAAAAATATCTACATGTAGGCCTTTTTTTTTTATTTAATGTAAACGTATGCATTCAAAATGGCACAATTTAAAAACTAATCATTACTGTGAAATATATAAGATTTTTTTAATTATACTATCTATTTATTTCATTACCAAATCCAAATGAAGAAATTTTTAACACAGCAGTTGTTTAGATTTGTATGGGGGTCAAAAGGTGACAAAAGAAAACGTGTTGTTGCTACGCAGCACCAGACATTGGGAGGCCTTAACATTGGAAATTTTAAAAATTTCATACTTTCTGTAAAATGTTCATGGATTCAAAGAATTGTTAAAGGAAGTCATTCATGGTTGAATATTTTTAAAATACATGTAGTTTAAGGACGAGATGTTGTGGAAAAGATTTTGAATTTGGGTGAAGATTTTTTGTTGAAAGTGTTGGAATGTAAAAATCAAACAAATTTTGGAAAGATGTTTAAGAGTCCTTGCTATCCATCATCACAGATAATTGTTTTGACAAATTTTACACACTCTAAAATTTTATCAAATCCACCTTGGCTAAACTCTTGTATCAAAGTAAATAAAAAGTGTAAAAATTATTGATTATTTTTTAGATGTCAGTGGGTCATTTTTATCTAGAGAGAATTTTTTGGAAAGACATAGCATTCATCATGTATGTTTAATGCAGTATAACAGTAATATCGGTTCTATTTCAAAGTTTTTAAAGGATACAAAATTTCTAGGGTAGGTTTTTCAAAGCAACAGCGTCCATATTTGCCATTGTTATACAAATAATGACTATTGATTGATAAATGTTCAAAACATATTTATAAAAGTATTAACACAAAGAATGTAAAGCCAACTGATTTTTCAAAATGTAATTCAGAAATGCTTTAAAAAGTATTTCAAGTTATGGAGTTGAGAGATGTTTTTAATGTGTGCTTTAAGGTGTCTTCAAATTCAGCTGTCCAATAGCTACAATTTAGAATTTACATAGAATACTTCCTGTGAATTACTACCTTAAAAAAGATTAATATAAACGAAAATGATATTTGTACATTTTATAACAATGAATGTGAAACCATATTTCATAGTCTGTTCATGTGTAAAGATGCATTGCATATTTGGAATGATCTTAGTCTACATATTTACATTTACATTGTATATATCAAAACGTATAGGTTGTAATATTCAAAATGTAATATTTGGAGAGTTACCCTTGCCAAATTCAAACTATGTCATAAATTTAGTAATTTTATATGCTTAACAGTACATTTTTCATTTCTTAAAAAATGCAAAGAAGCCTATTAATTTAAATAGGCTGATTCCAATTTAAGAATGTATTGTAACGTTGAAAAGTACATTTCTGTTAAAAATCTAACTGCAGAAAATTTTTGAGTCTGCATGGTAACATTGAAAAATTATGTTGGAAATGTAATCCTCTTAAAAGAAATACATATTTAGAACAAATGTAGCATAATTTTCTTTTTTATCCATATAAAGTGTGTAAAAAATTGCAAAAATTGATATATTGTTGATTTGTGAGTGAAGTGCGAAAGTGGGTGGGTTTGAAAAATTTTCTGTGCAATTTTGATAAATGTATTTGATTGTTTTGAAAGCACGGAAATAAGGCATTAAAAAAAGATTTTTTAATTGAAAAAGATACACGTTTTACAAGTCTTACTCTAAAAAAGCTAACAATTTATCAAATGACCATGAAATAAAATAAAATAAAATTATACTTTTTTCCGAAACATAAAAAATATGACTAATCATTGGGAAATTTCTTAATGAATTACCAGTAGTTTTTAATTTATAAACAATTTAACAAAGGAGTACATTTATTTTAAAAATAAATAGTTGAAAATACCGGGAATTGTGATTTATCTTATTTATTTATGTTTTTGCTTGTGTTTACCTGTCCAATTAATGTTTATAAAATGGTATGAACACCTTCTGTATCAATCGCCTTTGGGCAGAAAATCAATGCATGTTATATGGGTATACATGTACGTATCAGCGTTACACATCATTGGACATGCTGGTCAATAATGACCATAATTTCATTCTATGTAACGCAACAAAAATTGATAAATGCAATGTGTATAAATTTCTTTCATCTTTCATTAATTTTGAATATAGTTTTAGGTTTCCATTCTGATTTACAGATGTACACTCTAACATTTACAAGTAAAAGACTTAAAACTGAGTATTATAGATTTAGAGAAATTAACAATAATTAAATTGATATGTCAGTAAAAAAAAAATCATGACTGAAAAATAATACTTCGCAAAATTAACGAAGATTTGTTTTAAAAACCCCAATACTTTAGAAAAATTCCTTAAGAGTATCCTGATAGTACAAAATTACATGTAGTATGAAAATTATATGATAAGATTTATCTAAAGCTAATTCTGGTGGAATATAATTAATTCATATTTATTTTTCTGTATAAAAAATAATTATTGGAACCACTGTCAATCACAGAAAATAAAGAAATTGAATTAATAATATACCCGATAATTGTGATTAAATATTTATGTTCAGTGTAATTCATAAATGTGGCTGTGAAAGCCTTCTTCCTTCAATAAATATCATTTCAATTTGTTTTTATGCGCGTACTGCTCATAAATGACCTTCGCATACATGAAAACCTGGCATACTAAAAAGCATCAATTTCTACTGCCTTATATAGTTCCATTGTTTGATGGAAATCTCATTTCTGATTTAGTGCCGCCAATTAAATTAATAAACCCCACCCACTGGGACTGCTCTATGGGACCGCTAGGACTCCTGTGGGACTGCAGTGGAACTGCTCTAGGACCGCTGTGGGACCGCCCTGGGACTGTTTTGTGTCATGTTGGTTTTGGTCGGTAGTGTAGCTCAACCAATATTTTCAGCGATGATGCTGGCGTCATACTCTATTGATTGGAGATCTTTGAAGTCGATATTTGGGGTGTTGTTTGGTCAGAACCATGGCATAAATAATCCTCTTGCAATCATTCATAGTCAACTGAAAACAGTTTTGTTAGATCGTCTGTGCAGTTCAGGAATAGCCAATGCTGTAGATGACGACATTGTGTTACATTCAAGAAGTTTACGTAATCCTCTGAAGTGACGCTGTGCTGCTGATATCAAATATGATCTCCCGTATTTTTTGCGAACATTGGGTGTTCAAGGTTAATTATTTATGTTTGAAAGGTGAAATATGGTGCTGTGCATAACACTTAAACCTTTTGCAATAGTAGATTCCGGTATATCTGCTTCCAGTTGCAAATTTTCCTTTTTGTGCTATGCAACATTCGGATGCAACATTTTTAGAAAGCGTCAATTTGTGTCCGAAGTAATTGATTCAGAAACAAACAAATAAAAACTGAGATCAAATAATTTTTAGGAAGTTTGCAAAATCAGGTATTTTTGTCTGTTAGATTTGTAGAATATCTGTAAAGTTAACAATTGCATTAAAAAATAATGCATTTTACAAGAATGCATCATATCCTACTAAAAAAAATTATGAAAAAATTTTCAATTATTTTTCGAAATATTGTTCCTACTGTCCTTTTTTTTTTTTTTTTTTTTTTGAGGAGTATATATTCAATAATATCGACTCCATGTAATCCAACATTATTATCATTTATTTTTATATTGTTAGTGACTTGCACAGGAAGTCCTTCTTTGAATATCAAGTACATTTAGTATGTTCAACGGATGGAATAACATTATTTTATTACTCTGTTATCTATTTGAATATCTTTTTTTTTTTAATCAAATCTTAAATATTGTATCTGCATCTGGTAGAAGGCATACCAAAGATGTTTCGCTAATCTATTAAAAAGAGTTTTTTCATATATATAAATAAGAAAAAAAACTTAGAGGTAACAATATGATTTTTTGCCCCTGTAAACGAAGTTTTTGAGGTATATATAGTTTTTGTCGTGTCCGTCTGTCTGTTTGTTCGCAAAAACTTCAACCTTGCCAAAAACTTTTGATTTAGTAAAGCTATGACTTTCACATTTCAAATGTGTATTTCTTTGTTGTATGACCTTTCTTTAGGTACCACCAAAGAAGACCTTTTGAACGTGACCTTGGAGTTTGACCTACTTTTTACACAAAAATTCTAGACTTTTGATATGGTCATATCTTTTTTTCAGTAGATACCAAGACAGTTAAACTTCACAAATATATTTATTGTTGAAATATCTTTCAGTGGATAGAAACAACTTTGACCTTTTGACCTTGTCCTTTGAGATTTTGTAATTATAAAGAAGTTTAACCTTGGCCATAACTTTTGAACGCAAAGGACAGGACTTTCATACTTCGAATACGTAATTCCTATGAAAAGACCCATCATTGGATAACAACAACTTTGACCTTTGACCTTTGCCTTGGAGTTTGACCTACTTTAAAAAAACCTTGACAATAACTTTTAAACGCTTAGGACGAGTGCTTTCATACTCGACATATTCAAACCTTGTGAGTAGACCTTTTATTTGATAGCAAGATCTTAAGCCCTTTGACCTTAACCTTGGAGTTTGAACTTCTTTAAAAATTTTAAACCTTGGCCATAACTTCTAAACGGTTAGGGCTAGGGCTTCCATACTTTACATATGTATCTTTTGTATCAAGGACTTACATTGGATACCAATTACCTTGACATTTTGAACTTGACATTGGATATTTATGAGCCTTTGGAAAAACTTTAACCTTGGCCTACTTTCATATTTCACAATTGTATTTCCAGTGAAAAGACAATAATTTTGCTACCAATATATTAAATTTGCATTTAAGAAAAGTTTAATCTTTGCTTTGTTGCCATACTGTGCATCAGTATTGAACAACTTTTACGTGGGCCCTATTTTTTAAACGAAAGATACTAGAAATTTTATATTTCAAATTCTGTTGCAAAACCTTTCATTTGAAATCAACAAATTTGACCTCTTTACCTTCACCTTGGAGATTTCAGTACTTACAAAAAACTTTGACCTTGGCCGTAACTTTTCAACGATAAGGGCTAGCGTTTTCATACTTTCTATATGTAATTTTGAGGCAAGACCTTTTTAAGAAACCAACAATATTGAACCTTTCACCTTGTCCCCGGAACTAGGCCTATCTTTAAAATCGTTACCATTTCTCATAACATTTAAACATGTGGAGCTAGGGTTTTATCTTTTGCATTTGTTTTTTCTTAAATCGTGTATATTCGGTGTCCCTTTATTTGGTATATTTTAGAAATATATACTTGGGTTTTTAATTTGCAGAAACGACATAAATTCACCAGCTGACTTGTATCGAATTCCATGCAGTGTTTACACTACTGGACGAAAAAAGTGCTGAGAATCCCAAATTTTACTGATAATGTTTGATAATTACTGATACGGTGCTGTTCTTGCTGATAATTACTGATATTTACTGTTATTATTACTGTTGTTGCTGATAATTTTAGTTGTTGCTGATAAATACTGATAATTACTGTCGTCTTTTACTGTGGAATCTGATAAATACTGATAAATACTGTTGAGGTACTGTCGTTGCTGAGAATTACTGATAATTACTGTTGAGGTACTGTCGGTGCTGAGATTTACTGATAATTACTGTGGTCATTGTTTTTAACCTGGGAATGGATTAAAATAGCCTGAGAAATGATTATTTTTTTTTTTAAAAAGTATTTTAACAAATTCATTACAGTCAATTACAAAATAAATTATTCTAATTAAAAAAATCACGTTTTATTAACTTGTTTTCAGTTTTCAGCTATTAATTTCATTATAATTATTTTTAGACCATAATGTTAACATAAGCTTTCATAAATGTTTATGTTTTTTCTTTAAATTTCTCCTTACACGTAGATTACATTATCTGAGGAAAATTATTCTGTTGTATTTTCAGTGGTTTTTCTTCCCAAGTACTTTTTTACAAAATGTTTAAATTGTGTTCATAAAGGTTAAAAAAATCTCATCTCATATTTTGTCTCACATGTATGTGTACTGTCATCAAAAGCTTTTTGTGGGTATCTTTAATACTTCAATACAGTCAATGGTTGTAAATATCAATTTATTTTACAGTGTGGAGAACTGAAAATGCATGAGCACATTAAGTTGAAAACACCCCCCCCCCTTTCCATTTACTTTTAAATTAAGCTCTCATTTTAACAAGACAGTACAGTGTATTAAATATTTGTCATAAAATCTAGTCTTGAAGCGTACACTTTGTTATTTTATAGAAGAATGTGACAGGGTTAAATAATTAAATTGAAGGATCTTTAATTATTTTCTTTATATATATTATGTAGACAGCGCGCTGTAGTTCTCCGATGTCAGTCCTCCCTGCGAATTTTATATCATTGTGTTATATCATTGTGTGGCTTTCTCTCTCTCTCTCTCTCTCTCTCTCTCTCTCTTTTAAATTATTTGTTAAGGCTTAAGTATTGTACACTACATGACATAAATCTTATGCAGTGTGATTTTCAGTCAATGAAATAGACGTCTTTCTTTAGGCTAATTCTTTTTTCATTGTTTACAGTTTTAAGTCTATGGGCGTATATGGCTTCTAATATTATGCGCCACTCCTTAAACATGTTATATGCGGTCAGTCGGTGAATTAACTTTTTCCAATAATGCAAAGTTCTGGAACATACATGTCAACCACGTGTAAAAGTTCTACTTTCGTTTTAGAATCGGGTCAATTATTAGTACATTCTGCCATAGGGATATCGTTACGGCTTGCGTTTTTGTAAAATTAGAATTTTGTGCAGAGTACAAATTAGGCTCCGCCTCCTTTTTGTAACCTTAACTGTGCTGCGCAGGTCGATCACCGATTTCTGATCAATTGAAATCAATTTAAAGGTGTTTTCCTTTCAACTTTTTACCATGCAA
Organism: Saccostrea cuccullata; assembly: GCF_032062105.1. Classification (NCBI taxonomy): domain Eukaryota; kingdom Metazoa; phylum Mollusca; class Bivalvia; order Ostreida; family Ostreidae; genus Saccostrea; species Saccostrea cuccullata. The sequence continues at coordinate 120,951 of NW_026918777.1, read as the reverse complement.
AATTAAAATCGATCAATTTGATCATATACTAATAGTAACATATTAAATTAAGTCTCATTTCAGTTCTTATTTCCCATTCCATAAAATCAAATAAAAAAATTAATGAGATTTCAAAACTGATTAAATAAAAAATGATTTTGTATTTACATTTTAAGAGACAAACTAAACACATGTACCTTTGCACTAGGGATTCTTAACCTCTAATTTTTAATCAGTTCGCCCTATTCGCCGGTGGCACATGCATACAGTGTGTACTTGTACATATGTACATGTGGAGGAGTTTAATTCTTGGACGATCTACAAACGTCTACATAACATTAAAATAAATAAATAAATAAATAAATTATTAATTAAAATCAGTGCCCACAGGTTGAACATATTCAAACCTGTTTTCACCTCTTAGTTACTTTTTAAAAGGGATAACATTTCTAATTTTCGAGCAAATTTTCAAATATTTCGACAAAAAGAGACCAGAAAACTGAACATTTAACAAGATAAATACAATTGTTTTCGAGAAAAAAGGCCTTCAAAAACAAAATGTTGTCGAAACTCGACCAGTTGACCTAGTGAAAACGGAACAAATCCAACTTTTCTAACCTGCAAGAAACTTTTCTTATCCCGATTTTTTTTCCACCCATTAAGAACTTTTTTCTTATTATTGAAAAAAAAGATCACCGATCTCCCTACATAATCTTATTGGAGTCAGGAAAGGCGGCGATGGATCTTTTTTAAGATAGCATAATTTTCTTTTTATTTGCAGTTTATTTTTCAATAAGATCTTATGCAAAAGTAAAATTCCATTTTTTCTCTGCAGTTAATTTTTTTTATTAATTCTATTTCTATATATTCATTCTATTAATAATTCATTTGATTATTGTCAAAATTTTCCTAAACGTAATGTAGAAATTGAGATCATCATACATACATACAGTCATGTAACTTTGTCACAAGCAGAACATTTAAAGAAATATGAAAATTTTGTCATGATAATTCAAGTAAAAGAAAGTAATAATTGAAGGTTTTTATAGCCCTCTGTTTTATTTTAAACCAATTACCAGGTTAAAAACAATGACCACAGTAATTATCAGTAAATCTCAGCATCGACAGTACCTCAACAGTAATTATCAGCAATTCTCAGCAACGACAGTACCTCAACAGTATTTATCAGTATTTATCAGACTCCACAGTAAAAGGCAACAGTAACTAGGGCTAATTGTAACGGGAACCGTTACAGATGTTCCCCAAACGCTCCCCAACTCCCTTTTGGTGCCTTACTCCCTGTAAGCTTCATTAAATAAGACGAACTCTATGCCTTTTAGACTATAACAATGTTTTCCCAGAAGTATATTCAGTATATTCAAATTTATGCATTGTACACATGCGCATTTGCATGCATGTGCATAATGACCATAACATCTTGTCTACACTATTTATATACTAGAAATTACAGCGTTTTATCCAAATGTATTTAAAAATACGTTTTAATCTAGTGTATTTGTAATTTTACTCATTTCACGTGCACGCACGTGCATGCATGTGCATGTCGACTGTATCTTCTTGTAGGAGTCTGTTATGTTTGTCTATGTTCTAAATCCCATCCTGTTTGGTTGAAAAACGAGGAAGTTATAGCCATTTTAAGTTTAAGCCAATCAGATTGCAGCGCACGTGTATGTGCATGTTTTCACGACAACAGTTATATATAATATTGTAGGACATCCTAATGCATGATTATGTTTAAAATTTTAAAGAATTTCGTCAAAATTAAAAAAAGATATTGCGATTTTTGTTTCAGCGAATCACAGCAAAGCACACGTGCATGCACGTGCATGCCTGTGCATGACGACCATACCTCCTTCTGGGAGTCCATTATGTCTGTCTATGTTCTAAATCCCATACTGTTTCTTTGAAAAACAAGGGAGTTATAGCCTTTTAAAGTTTAAGCCAATCAGATTGCAGCGCACGTGCATGCGCGTGTTTACATGACAATTGTTATATATCATATTGTAGTACATCCTAAAGTATGCCTATATTTTAAATTTCATAGCATTTCGTCAAAAAACAGAAAAGATATTGAGATTTTTGTTGCAGCCAATCAGAGCGAAGCGCACGTGCATGCGCGTGAGTTCGTGCTAATTTGACAGTGTCACATTATCTACACTATTAATATATCCTTATTAAATGAGTTTTAAAATATTTCATCAGAAAATGTTAAAGTTATGGCTATATAAAGTACATCCGTCATTTCACTCATTTCACGCGCCCGCACGTGCATGCGTATGCGCGCAAAATAACCTTCGTGTTGCACACCTACACTACACACCTATTAACCCTAAAAAGGTTTTAGCTCAGTTGGGTGAACAGTTTCTGAGAACACTCGCGGACAAAAAAAGTACCGGAGAACAAAGAAGAAAAAAAAGAATAATAACTAGAAAGTCTGCTATTGCAAGCAATAGCATATGTCGCCCCGTATTGGACAAGACTTTCATTTTTATCATCACTAAAACAATGGTCCATTAGCTAAGCTTGGACAACCATCCAGTCGTATCAGTTCTTTCCGTTGGAAACGGAAGACCTTAATTGGGTACATCCCACTCATTATTTTTAGAATCTGTAGGAGAAGAAAGTAGTGCAGGAAAAAAATTACAGACTTGCATAAAAGAAATTGGGCAGATGTACTGAACTGAGCCTCATACTTGTTAATTGGCAGTATCTTTCCTACCAAAAAAGCTTGGCAAATATTATTTATTAAGAAAAGATCAGCCGAATTATTTTGTGTATTATAACGCCAGTGAGAACTCAGAAATTTCCCTACTTTCACTTTAATTTTTAGAGGTTCTGCCGGAAAACGAATCTGACATGCAACCTTCAATTCGAGCCGGAATCATGATCATTTTCGGCGAGATGAATGTTTTGTTTACATTAGTGATCAAGGCGTAGCGCACCTATAGGAGCGGATCCAAAGATTTATGAATGAATAAAAACTATGGAAATAACGTACCAATTTTCTAATTTATTCTTGCACTATTTAATGAAATTAATAATATACAATTTAATATATATACCAAAAAACGCGAAATGCTAATAAATGCAGTTGACAATCGTTATTTTTTATATAGAAAAAATAAAATAATTATAAAATCTAGAGACAAGACAGAAGAAGAATGACTGTTGGCAAACTATCAAATCACATCAGGAGAACTGAATTTTATGAATGAATCTTTTAAAAGGTTACTTGTAAATTGTGTATGTTATATCTGTGTATTCTACCTGGCAGTGCGCTTCAAAAAGGGGGGGGGGTCGTCTTGAACATAGTACCTTACGTTTGAACGGTAAGGGCTAGGGCTTTCGTATTTCAAATATGTAATCCTTGTGAAAAGAACTTTTATTGGACACGAAGAACTTTGACCCTTTGACCTAGACCTTTGAGAACACATGTGTACATCTTAACCTTTTTTTCTGTTTCGTTTCTATGACAACTGTGAGCGACTCATTACAATTATTTTAAAAGAAGAAATCACTTTGACACATTGCAAGGCATTAACATTGAAAGTTTCAAAACGATTGCTTGAGTAGTTATTGAGAAAATCGAAATTAAAGAATTTTAACATTCCCCTGGTTTCCATAGCAATAAACGATTATTTGAAAATTTTAAATGCAAGGCGCACAACTACAGATACTAATCATTAAAATAAAAAGAGTTTCATGACGAACGTTTAAGGGACCAGAGAGAACACTCTCGGACAAAATTCGTCGCTTTTTACAGGTTTCCATGGCAACGGTAGACATATTGGAACTGAACGACCTCACTGCACAACTACAACAAGTGATCATCCTTTGAGAAAAGTTTCAGGAAGATTGCCCCAGCCATCTCCGAGAAACAGCCTGGATAAAAAAAACATGCGTACAATATCAATATGTCGTCCCCGACTTCGTTCGGGGCGACATAATAATAATAATAAGAAACCGAGTAAAAACAATATGTTCCCAAACTCCGTTTGGGGAACATAATTATCAGTATTTATCAGAAACAACAAAAAATATCAGCAACAACAGTAATAATAACAGTAAATATCAGTATTTATCAGCAACAACAGCACAGTATCAGTAATCATCAAACTTTATCAGTAAAATTTGGGATTCTCAGCACTTTTTTCGTCCAGCAGTGTTAACATAGTGTTGAGAAACCTAACAGAAAGAAATGGGCATTAATCAAAGAGTGACTGTGATAGCTATCGTTGTTTTGATTTTTGTTTTGAAGTCGATTTTGTCTTCTTCAACACCACCATTTTCAACAGGACGTACGTATTTATTCTTGAATTCTACTGTATATGAAAATTGTCTGAATTAAAGGAACATGTTAGAGGAGAATTATAATTATGTTCCCCAGACGAAAGTTTGGGGTCATATGCTTTTACTTCACAGAAGACCTTATAGTGATTCTACTGTTTCTAATTATTATTAAGGTCTTCTTTCAAAGTCTACGAAATAATATTGATAATTCTCTGAAGTCTATAATCAGTATTAAGCCGTATTTCGTTTTGAAAATATCGATTACTAAATATTTTTAACTATTTTGAGTGAAGGATCGTTCGTTTGCGTTAGCAATCCTGTAAGGTCGTGTAATGTGTAGAATCGTGTACGTGAAGAATCGTTCGTGTAACAGGTTTTATTGTGCGGAATCGTTCCTGTAAGTTGTCAACAATAACGTTGCAGCCACTGTACTCTAAGAAAATAGCTGTGAGAAATCTAAATGAGAAAAACTCATGCATGTTCGTGCGTTCGAATCTGAAAAGTACATGTAAACGCCACAGGTTCATATACATGTAAATGTTAAACTAATATACAGTCATTCCCGTATAATTCATACAATTACCAAGTCCATAGTATTGAAAAACGAATTTAAGAGCAATGATATAATTTTGTGTTTGATTGATAAAGTAAACATCCTTTGTTAATGAAATGAAATTTTACACGTAAATCTTTCTTCGTTTTGTTTTTATGGCCATTCCAACTCACCACATGCAAGAACTCTGTAACGGAGGTTATAACTCAGTAAAAGCAGCTGTAAAGTTATTAAAATCTTTGTTCATGTTTTAATTTTTATTGAACTTCGAAGCTTTATCAATATACAGCTAAATTATAACAGAAGAAATTCTGAACTGCAAACATAAAAAATATTGACTAAATATGTGTAAATCCAGATAACAGAATTTCTGGACAATAAAATAAACACTATTTTCCAGTAGGAATATTGCCAAGCAATCAGAATATTACATTACTTGACCACTTGATTTGAAAAATGAAAGGATATATCTTTAGAATGAAAGACCTTTTCTGATTATAAATTGACCACTTTTAAAAGAAAAGTTGATATACAAATTGCTCCAAAATTGTAACGGAGGTTACACAAACTCATTTTGGAGATTAAGAGATAAAAATACTTCGTAAAACGTGTCAAACACACTTTGAAAATAATGTATTTACACAATTAAGAGTAAAACTTAACTGTTTTCCCCTCTATTTTAAAGCAATTTACCAAAAAGTGTGTTTCGTTACGGAGGTTATTATGAATATTTAAAAAAAAGTGTACAGCGAATTTTAGACTTCCTATCAGCTTTACAAACTTATGTCGCTCAGCATTACGAAGGGTCAATCAACTTACTCAAATATTTATTAATATGTTACTGTCTTTTTTAACTGCAAATGTGAAAGTGAAGATTTAAACTTCTATAACCTCCGTTACAAAATTCGTTTCGAAGAATCGGTGTGAATGCGTTTACCGAATGGTGAATTTAAATAAGAATAATTGAAAAACATACTTTATTTGTAAAGAATGGAAAAAAATATTTGTTTTAACGTTTTTTAGGCAAATACATTTATTTAAAAAAAAAACCAAATAATTTTAACCTCCGTTACGAAATACCTTACTGAAAACTGTAATAATGAAGTGATTTATTGAATCATTGTGAAGTAACTGTCACCATGGTCACACATAAGCATAATTTTTTAAGAAAACTTATTCAATATATCAGAATATGTGAAAAATTCACTAAAAGACACGAAAATTCACTTTTTGCAGAAAAACCCAACCTCCGTAACATCGCTGGTTTTACATATAAAAGAGCATAATTTCACTGTATACCGCTGATAGTTCACATAAGGGTGACCTTTTTGTGCCCATACGCATTACGGAATATTAGACATTTACAAAACGAAAAAGAAACAATATAATTATTATTTGTAATATGCAAAAACATCTAAGTTAAGGCCATTTTTACCACAACATTTTCAAAAATACCTTTATTTTATGCTTTAAACTCATTATGATTCTTATATTCCATTTTGTTGTCAACTTAAAGAGTAAACTTCCAGCATTATCTGGTAGATTTAAACACCTGAAATATTGCACACGTCAGATTTTGTTGATTTTCTGTTACGGAGGTTAGGGGTTACGGAGGTTAGAACCATCAATAATATCTTTATTTCTGAATTGTTGTTTAATTTTCCTTACATTTGTTTTTTGTTTACTAGACATACCCATTGGTGTCAATCAACTGCCTTGAAATAGTACTTCACATAGCCTCTGTTTCTTCACAATCACTGTCACGTAGGTTAGGTTCTTATATGCGACATTATAAAAAATCCGTATCTTTAAAAATTTTGAACATGGATTTATTAATTTGCTTAAAAAAGGATTCTGTGCTAAAGTTTTAATATATATTAGACACAAAAACACAGTTTTAGCTCTACTAACGATATATTGCATTATCTTAAAAACTATTCAAACACTGTTACGGTAGGTTAGGTGAAATTTGGCGACAGCAATGATCAAGGTCTGTTTAAAAAATTATTATTCATTTACCAATTAAAGTTTCATTTATATGATTTTGACATGTTTCTTCATTAATTAAAACAATTTTTGTTTGTTTAGAACAAAATGCGACCAGGTTATGCACATTTAACCAGCAAGGTATACGTTGGCGACATCGCCTTTTACACGATTCCGGACTTCCTTTTGTGTAAATACTCGGAGAAAAAATATCAAAAAATATAACAGCTAATATTATTTTGTGTGGCAAAATATGTTAACATAAAGGGTCAAGGAATAATTTGAATATCAGTAACCATAGCTTTGAAATGTATCGAAATGTATTGGCGACATAGCGTTTTTTCATTTGTATGAATTATACGGGAATGACTGTATAATCAGATATGAATATGGATACATGCATGCACGTGGTCTGATTTCGGATTAGTTAATATTCATGTTACTGCAACTTTCTTCGAATTCATAGAAATTCTTTGAAAATCTAAATATAGAGTTTTTTTTAAATTTTGTATTCTTTGACATGCTATAATGTATATGGTAATTTTCGAAATCGTATGCACATAGGTTTTAATTAGATTCAAAATTGATTCCTTATGTTTATTGTTCCATGTGTGCATAGTTTCAATCGCCATAATACTTTAGAAAAATTAGAAATACCAAGAATTTTGTAAGTTTAGAAGAGGTACGTGTAAAATGTAATTGGGCCCCATGTAGCAGGAGCATTTTGGAAACATCAATTGTTTCCTTTAAAATTGGAACTAGTTCACAATATGAGTTTTTTTTTTGAAGATTTATTCTTGTAAAATTTACAACGGCTATATACAGTTTAAAGAGGTTTTTTTGTATATCAGAGGCACTGTCTTGGAACTTGGATGAGGAACAATTTGAAAGAATTAAAGTAAGGAACGGCTCGAAATTGAGACTATGGTTTAAAGGTCCTAAGTATCCTAGTTCAACCATAACATGGTACAAGGATGGAAAGAAAATAAAGAATGTGACCAGCAGGTGAATTTTCAAATCTTAATTTTATTGCAATATCTTACAAAATGCAAAGTAGACTAGTATTGGTGCTTTTATTCCAAATACACAGGTAAAATTGCAACGCATGTTAACTATATGTTTTGAGAACCATATGTTGAACATTAGTTAAACATGCGAGGGCTGTTCGGAAACTATTGAGACAATTACATTTACTCCATAAAGGACGGAGATAATTTCATGAAAATTCATCAACATTTCATAAAGAACGAATAAAACACTTACGCAAAATTTCTAAATCCTATGATAATAAGAAAAGTTTCGGTGAAATAATAAATATGCATATGTCTATCGACCCGGAGCAGCATCACTACGTCATTTAACGTCACGTCAGCCGGAGATGGTTTCGCATGTTAAATGATCGGGAAGCGTTTAATACTTTTCCTTTTTTGTAATTACATATAACAGTACAAAAAATCAAACAGTCTCTTTTCTTAAACTATTCCTTAACAATGTATGCTGTTGCTACTTGAGTGTAAAATTTTCATTTGTGGGAAAAGATGACTTGAAATCATGCAGTGCCGATATATGCAATGCGGCATTAATACCGTAACGATATTAATACAGTAGTACGTAATATTTGATGGTCGTCCGGAACTTTTGATTTTTCTCTGGTTGAATTAATTGTAAAAATAAAAATGTATACCAATGAATTAACAAACCCTAACACATTTTTTTCTCGTTTGTATTGTTTAAGCAGGTCATTGAGTCTGGAAAAGAGTTCAACATTGCGCTACACAAAATATTAGGTATGTTCGCTGCTCCGCCCTTGACGTCAAAATCCATTTTTTCGTTCTTAGCAGATTTCTCTACCGCGCTTATCCGTATTCCTGATCAAAATTATAATGAATTAAAAATAAAGCTAAAAAATTATACAAACAAACTGAATTATTATCGCTCTTATTATGGGTCCACGAAGAGTTAGAATGTTAGTGTTACATATTTTTGATATCCGATTTCGAGACTGCTCCGGGTACATCTACTGATGAGGCGGCATTTATAGACCATTGTTCAGAAAACATTTATTATTTGTAAAATATTTTTTTGCTTTTATTAATCCTTAGTGTATGTCAAATGTATATGCAAATTTTCACCGAAAGACGGTCATTAGAAAGCAAAATATACACAATGTCTCAATAATTTTCGAACAACCCTCGTACGTTCAACATATGCATTTTCCACAGTATGTTTAAATCTATAACATATGTTTAAAACCTATGTTGAACATATTTCTAAAACATATGTTGAACATATAGCCGACTCAAATCAAATGTTGAACATATGTTTATGGTGACCATATGTTAAACATATGTTTAAAGTATGTTAAACATATGATTATTTCAAACATATGTTTCTGAGTTTGAAACTTTTTACAATCAAACATGTCCAACGTCAGGAAATGTTCAAATTAGCTCATTTTTTCTGCCAACAAAGTTAACTTTAAGTACATTTTAGATAAATTATATATTTAATTCGAAATAAACTAAGTTCAGTTATCTATATTAATTTTTGGGTGACATTTTTTGGACTGTGTATACCATTCATAGACCCCCTAGAAAGAAATCCTGGATATGCGCCTGCTTTAAAGCCTAATATAAAGTATACAAAATCTATTTTATGTTAATTTTCAAACGAATGGACTTCATGTGAGATAATAAATTCTAAAAAAATATATCAAGAAGATGAATATTTGAATTTATATTTATTTACAAGAATAGATGATTATTTCTTGTATAGTCTGTCCCACGAGCAGTGTAACGACGAAAAGTGACCCCTGTAGAATATTGACCGGGGGTCATTTTTCTACGTAAAAATTTGATCCCCTGGTCAAAATTTTACGAAGAAAAATGACCCACTTTTTCGTAGAAATCATAGCCTTGAGGACGTTTTTCTCCGTGTGCATTGTAGAAAAATGACCCCGTAGAATAATGACCCCTTGTCATTTTTTGATTCAAAAACATTCGTTTTAGTAGGAATATTCCTGTTAGGCGAATGCATGCGGGTAATATCAAGCGTCCTTATGATATGAAGTGTTCATTTCTGAAAGCCTTAAGCTTAAATAAAGTAACAAACTCAAAGCTATATACTATACCTTACATTAATTATACAAACCGTTTTATTCCCATTAAGGACAGATGATACAAACAATTTTTTCTTTGAAAAGATTAAATATCATGTCACAAGTTTAGAAAAGTGGATGGTTCTTTGAATTTTTTCTCCGAAGAACTGGAAAATGAAATAGATTTTGAAAATATTAGTAATATTTCAATAAATAAACGAATTTTGACAAATCACAATCAGTAAAGATTTACAGGTAAAAATAAATTTCAGAATATGTTATCCTGGCGCTAAAAGTGTAATATAAACCAAAAAAAAAATAAATTTACCAGGCCAGGTGAATTTTAAGAGGAAGATCGAAATGACAAAATATTTCAAAATCACATATTAGGCTGATTTTTACCATTTAGCTTTTCCTAATAAAATTCACCTGGCTCGGTATTTTTTTTTTTAGTTTATATTACACTTTTAGCGCCAAGATAACATATGAAATTTATTTTCACTTGTAAAGCCTTACTGAGTGTGATTTGTCTATATTTGTCTTTTCATTGAAATATTACTAATATATTCCAAATCTTTTTCATATTCCAGTTTTTCGGAGAAAATATTCTAAGAACCATTAACTTTTCCAAACTTGTGACATGATATTTAATCTTTTTCAAAGATAAAATTTGTTTGTATCATCTGTCCTTAAAGGATGATAATTTAATTTCACTTGTATCAAGCAATTTCATTTGCTGAATCATTCAGAGGAACATATAATATTTTGTATAACAAAACTTGCCTACGTCACAATGAGTTACATCAAAAACGTATTACTCCGCTTTACATTACTTTTGAAGTAATATTCAATTTAAAGCTTTTCTGATATTTCCATGACATGATAGACTACATAATGTAAGAGTTCATTTGTATTTGCAAAGTCAGTGTCTGAGAAAATTTCAGAAGAAAGTGGATGAATTTATTGATGTTTGTGTACTATTATTCACTCAGATGTAAATGTTTGCCCGTTTTGGGGTATTTTTTTCTATTTTATATCATTGTAAGAACGTTCTCGATGTGTATGGTACTAGTATTTCCCATATTCATGTACATGTAGGAAAAAGTGTAATACCTTATATAAGGTATACTGAGAGAGCAGTTAAAAATATGTATTTTAAAGCAAAGTACAAACAGATTGATTGATTGTATATTGTTTAACGTCCCACTCGAGGAGCAAACAGATATATGTAAGTTTAAACGTGAGAGCTAAAGGAATTGAATTTATAGAGTTAAATTACGTTCCCTTGCTTTTCATGGTTTTATGCAATGATTTTTGGATTTGTAAAATTTTCAAGATTGAATTCAGATGGTTAAAAGTGCTAATTTTGGGGGCCCTTAATAGTTTTTATTATACCTATATTGATGATACTCGAATTTCACTAACATTCAGTAATGGTTTACAGGTAAAAATAAATTTCAGAATATGTTATCTTGGCGCTAAAAGTGTAATATAAACCTTGGAAAAATATACCAAGCCAGGTGAAATTTAAGAGGAAGATCAATATGACAAAAAATTAGCAATATCACATAGGCTGATTTTTACCATTTAGCTTTTCCTAATAAAATTCAACTGGCTTGATATAATTTTCTGAAGTTTATATTACACTTTTAGCACCAAGTTAACATATTCTGAAAATTGTTTTCACCTGTAAACCTTTACTGAATATGATTTGTCTATATTTGTTTTTTCATTGAAATATTACTAATACTTTCCAAGTCTTTTTCATATTCCATTTCTTAGAAGAAAAATTTCTAAGAACCATCCACATTTCTAAACTTGTGAGATGATATTAAATCTTTTTCAAAGAAAAAATTTGTTTGTATCATCTGTCCATACAACGCATATCCGTAAAATTTTCATTCAATTTCTAATTGTTTTTCGGACACATTTTTGAGTATGACCCTTCGTTTACTGGAATACGGCAGATCCTATGGTTTGCTGTACTTGTTTTTTTTTTCTTTCTGATAGATGTCTTGCTAAGTTTAGGAAATGAAACAAGTCAAAGATTGAAAGAACTCGCAAATTTTGTTGATGTGGCAAAACATTAACTTCCTGTTTATCCCTAAAACTCCTTTACTCTTCATGGCCTATGGGTTTGGACGCCGTCATGAAGACACTTAATGTAGTGAATTCCTCATATTGTTTCCTTCCTCTCTTAAACCTTTCAATTGTTTTGCAAAAAAATGTTTTCTAGACTCCTCCATGAATTGAACTACCTCCCAGAATATGAATTTGAGCAACAATACCGGTAATATTTAAGAAAATAGCATATAGAACGGTTTTATTCTCATGCAATTCTTTGCTCTTCTTAGGCCTTTGTAGTTTTGTCAAGTGCATCTTATTGCAAATTTGTTTTCTGGGCTTAAAGCAAAATGGATTCAAGTTTCATTATCTGTTAGAATTTCATACAAACGTTGATAAGTACAATTTTTGATTTTTAAAAATAATTCTTTGGATATTCCTACGCGCTGTCGTTTTCACTTATTTTTCAAAATATAGGGTGACCTTTGAGTATTAAACATTTTTACTATAAAATGTTCCTTTAAAACAGTATGAACTATGCCCAAAATGAATTTTATCAATTTTGCTATGTGTCTTAAAGTCGATAAAACATAATCAGTGATAATTTGTTGAAATTTCGCAAATTCACATTGGTAGTTATAAATCGTTGTTGCCAAGGACGGTACCCATTTTTGATGCCCATTATATAATTTTTGTTTATTGAAATCTACTTGTTCATCTGTCTATAAAACAGGCATTGGTTGCTGTAAATTTCACATATTTCATGTTATATATTGTTGGGATATTAAGAAGTTTTACAGCTCCTTTAGACCCCTTCCCCACAGTCACGCATTTTAACGCATATACCGTTGCCCCACAATCACGCATTTCAACACATATATCTTTACCCCACAATCACGCACTTTAACGCACATTGCGGTTTTTTTTTTGACGTTTTCTGCTCTGATACCGCGTAAAGTTTGATGGTATGACAATAAATGATAAATAAAACATTTTTAGATTCCATTCTAATATATTTCGTAATTAGGAATATTTTTTCCTCGTTTTAATATGTCCGAATAGTTCGATTTATTAGACGAAACTTCGGATGCGAGACAAATTACGAAGGTCTTTCTTTTGACACTAAATAAGCTCACCACTTGAACCACTGTGTACTTTCTATTTAAACATTCCAAATTCAACTGTCACAATTTGAAAAAGTTAATGCTTACATGTATAAGCTCATCTGAGCCTTACACTAGAATGAGCTTTTTGGATTGAAGTTCCTTGTCTGTTGTAATTGTCGTCATAGTTAACTTTTCACAATTTCATCTTTTACATAGTTTCAAATCACATAACATAAAACTAAATTACTTGCAGAGTTTTTTTTTTTTTGGTATTTCCGAGAGCAGAAACTTTACATTGTAGCCTCAACCCATGCTTTAACATGAGAATTTTTCAAATCGTTTTATGAAATGTCCTAAAGTGCTAAAGGTAATTATTTTTTGTGGTAATATATTTTAATTAATAATACATGTTATTATCATGACACTTGGACTTTTTAATTATTTAATCATTATTCTTCATCATTTCAGAAGCAATTTATTTTCTCTCAGGAAAATGAAGCCAGAATTGCAAAAAAATGAAAAATAAATACAGGATTAATGCTTACAATTTTGTTCTTTTAATTTCCTATTGTTTACCTGAGGCATTTAAGGCAAGTTTTATATTTAGCTCACACTGCATTCCAAGGAAATACCAATTAATAATAGGAAAATGTAAGAAAGAAATAGAATTAACATATGCTCAACATGTGAAAAACATATGAATATAAACGTAAGTTCATCATACGATCATACAAAACATGTGAATGACATATGTTAAACATATAATCATTATATGTTTAGAAACATATGTTGACCATATATTGCTCGTTTTAATGGCGAACATATGTTTTGGAACATATGTTTAACGTATATTCAGCATAATTATGTTCAACATACGTTGAAATTTTACCTGTGTAGCTCTCTCTCTCTCTCTCTCTCTCTCTCTCTCTCTCTCTCTCTCTCTCTCTCTCTCTCTCTCTCTTGAACGTATTGAAATCAGTATTTGATTTAACTTCTATTAAAAATTTAATTTTTATAATTATACCCTCATTTCAATGTATTAAAAAAACGAACAGTATTCAACTTCAATATTCCATAAAAATAAGAGCATAGCGCATACGGACCCAAAAAACACCAACGGTGGGATCAGGTGCCACGGTTGAGTTAACATCCCCAGTCGCACCCGCTGTGTGATCCTTGTCATGATAGGGAAATAACGAAAAAATCTGTCTTCAAGTAAGTGTGTAAGTAATATGGTATGAAAAAACGTATGAAAAAACGTCAGTCAGCATTTGACTCAATGATAAATTGTATTTGCTGACAAGGTCATTGTATCGACCAAAGAACTTTAGAAATGATGACTTTAGACAAGACTGCTAACTTTCTTGTTTCACAGCTTGTTTTTGAATAACTTAAATCGTTTTAAGAAATTTTTCATACGTATAGTATGCTTTAGTGTATCGAATCAATTGAGATATAAACCCGAATGTAGTTTGTGAAAATATGATTAAGAAAATACATTGTGTGTAATATTGTCAAAAATCCATCATTATGTATTGTATTGTAATTGTATTGTAATTTCAATACATTAATTTTTAACTTTTATTTTTATATATTTTTGAAGACTCAAAATCAAACAGAGTTCCCTGGTAATATTAAAATTAGAGGAAGATGACAGCGGCGAATACGCTTGTTACAAACAAAATCAACATGGCGAGGTTTGGAAAAATTACACACTTACCGTTACAACAGGTATTTTATGTACTCTTTGTATTAATTAAGTTAAACGTAAATCCGCCTGTTTTTTCTCCATAGTCTGAATTTTATTAATAGAATGTAGTTATTTTGACAACTGAAAAAGAAGAGATGTGTGATTTTTTTTTCAGAATTTTCGTCCATCAGTTTTATCTGTTTTTCAATGAATATAAATTATTTGTGTGTGGAAAACTGTAAATTCTTATTATAGGCGAGGAATTAATTATCGCGTAATTTCGCGAGAAGCACCGCTTGCGAAATAAAATAACTCGCTTTTATTTTTTTTTTGATGCTGAAATCTGTGCAAAATCTCTTGATAAACAGTCCATTCGCGAGATATTATTCTCGAGATATGACTTTGAGGAGCCCATTCGCGATAATAAGTACTCGCGAAAAATTAGGAATCTTTAGTACATCTAATTTGTGTGTACGATATGGCATGTAAAACGTTGTATTTTTATATTTTTGTTACTTTTTATTCAGAGAACATATTTTTAACAAAAAATATATTCCAATTAATTAAAATGTAACCCCTATACAATTAAGTTGTAATTCTTATTCGAGAATATGTGGTTTGTTAAAACGCGAAACGTAGCAACAACGCAAAATGTAATAAACCTGGATGACTACTAAAGTTGCAAATGCAGTATTTATCAATTAGTATGTTGGTGACCACGTTTCAAATAATCAAGACGTAATTTTTCCTCTATTTACTGCATTATGGCGTCATAAAATGCGTCATTTTCCTCATATTCTGTAAATTCCTTTGAAAATGGCAAACTGTTGAAGTATTTTTTTTTTCAATATTTCATAGAGAACACAACCTTTGATCAAAAGTAGGCAAATACATAATGAAAGATCTGTGAGATTTAAAAAAAAATGTTTTATTTTTTGGATCATGGCTGTATTAAAACATTTTAATTCTATGCAGAAAGTAGTCAAATACACAGTCATGTTTTCTGCAGATTTCAAGAACATTGCAATTTCTCAAAGCCTCTTTTCCAATATCTGGATTCTGGAGAAGAAATTTTATTATACGAAATAAAAGCATTAAGTCTCTACTTTATTTTTATATTTGAAATAAGAAAAGGGTGATATAAAACTGCATGCGAATTTTAGCGCTAATGCAAGTGGGAATGCATCGGTGCAAACAAATTTTAGCGCTTGCACTTGTCAGTAAAATATATTAATGTGAAATTTTGGAGGTTTTTTTATCCACACCCGTATTTGACTTTTTGGTTTGTCAAGCACGGAAACACATTAGACTAGTACTTCGATATATATATAAGTAAACATTCTTTACCGCGGTACGTGTTGCTATCAGATGGACGTGATGCAGTGTTAAAATTTATTTTTTATTTCTTTTTTTAATCAAAGGAATAGAGTATTTACTCATTTAAATCATATTAAAACAATGCATGAATCGACAGAAAATTACTTAAATAAAACGGTAATCCTAATCAGGTATTGTCTACAAGCTCAATCGCCATACTTGATTGCATTGTTTACCTCGATGCGATAGATGATTGACACGCTGAGAAGCCAAACTTTGAGTGATAATAATAGGCTAACAACTACTGGGGTAACAATAGTTTAATTAAATTAAAATTTGGCAGAATTTTCTGTCTTCCGTACAAGTGTGTATATAAAATCCAATGACCCTTTGATATTATGTAGTCACGCATTCCGGTTTACCTGCACTCACGTAAACCTTGAACACACACACACACACACACAAAATGATATTTAGAAATCCTTTAGCGCACATTTAATTTTAGCGCTCAGGGGCTCTTGCGCCAAAGGCGCTAAAATTAGTAGTGCAACAAATATTCTCGTTTTACAGTAGTTAATTAATTGATACAAAGACAGGACTAATGTATGTAGGAAGTGAACCTAGCTCTTTTTATTCCTTTTATTAGAAGAAATTTTCAAATATATATCATTCATATTCGAAAACATGAGTTGCCTGTCTGATGACGTCTTATTCATATTTGAAAATATGGTATTCCTCTTTGATAGTTCGAATTCTGTCATTCCTCTTTGATAATTTTGTCATTCTTATTTGATAATAGTGTAAATTTGAATGCAATAAACTTGTTTACCCTATCGAAAGCATATGTGCTTCCTCTTAGAAAACCTTACATTCCTTTTTGGTAATCTTATTTTTCTTATTTGATAATTTTATCATTCCCCTGCGATGTTTCTTTCATTCTCGATACAGTAAATTCAATAACTACAATCTGAGTAATATGGCAAATAATGACTGTATACTAAATTCTAAATGGTTTATAAAGTGAAAGTAAGATTAAGCGGGAATCTGCAGGAAGGTCAAATAGAACCATATGCGCTGAAGTTACTGAAGTTTCTTGTAAGCAAAAGTCCTGTTACACGGGCTGCTATAAGAGTATAATTTTGTTTACTTTGTATGGAAATGGACACAGCTTAAAAATTATAAGTGGGAATGTATTTGAGAACTTTAAAGATTGGACAAGCAGACCGTAAGAACATTCGCCAAAAAAGTGTTTTTTTTTTCATGGCAACAAAAGCTAATTTGAAAGATCAAAATGTTTAATGAACATAAAGAGTTTGTCATCGCCATACCAGTTTCATACAAGTTTCATTAAGTTTGTTAAAGTCATCTCCGAGAAATTGTTCGTACAAAATAATAGGTCTAGGGATAACAATAAGTCTTTCTGACATAGATTCTGTAATAACATAAAAGAAAACCTTTAACCAGTAGCCCCTGTAACGTATATTTTCTGCAATTTCATTTGTGTACAGAGAACACAATAGGTATAATAAAGAGAAACACATGTATAATGCTGTTAGACACCTTTAAGTTCCATGTGCGTCTTGTGTTTATCCAAAAAACTCCAGAAAATTACTCGTTAATATACTCAAGCATTGTCATCGATCATATCTTTTCAACCTTGTTTCTTTGTATTGTGGCATTTTTCAACTGGGGTCACTTTTTATAGGTTGTGCTCATAAAGAAATATTTAAGTAACTGATTAAAATTAGCAATTTGCAACATCAATGACAAGTAATGGCAACAAAATGGTGCTCATTGCTGACCGATATTATCTCAAACAGTCTGAATAATCCTATCTAGGGTACACTTATGTGCGAGACGCCCAAGGATTGTCTAACACTACTAAAAGGATACTATAGGTACTGTAACTATAGTTCACTATAGTTTACTAAAGTTTTCTATAATTTACAATAGTAAATCGAATTGTACAAGTTATCAATATAGTAAATCAAAGTTTTCAAAGTAATCAATTTAGTTAAAGTTTTCATATTGAACACTATGGTTAATCATGGTTTTCTTAGTTATTATTTAAGTGAATGAAAGTGTCATAGTTATAACAATAGTTATCAAATGTTTCAAAGCTTTCATTTTAGTAGATCAAAATTTACATAGAATCAAATTAAGTTATTACTAAAGTTAAGTATAGTAAACTATAGTTACATGTAAATATAGTAAATATTTTTTGTATGGGAAGTGTTGACCAAAATCTGTGTGATGCCCTGGCCTGCAAAATCCCCGGATCTGAATCCCATTGAAACCATTAGAGACTTTCAAAAGGAAAGTCAAATCCTCCTGCCTCCCAACGCAATGTCAATTAATAGAAAAGAAAGATCCATACAGTAGGTGTGGCGGCAGATAGGCCAAACTTCTATGCAGACGTACGTTGTATCGATGAGTAAATGATGTCTTGCAGTAATATAATGAAAGGGAGAGGTGGTTTTACTCCATATTTACATGATGTATAATTTGAAGTGAATTTTGAGGATACATCATGTCCTTGACACTTTCATCATAAATCTGACTAGATATTTAAATGTAATTTACTCAGCTTTAAACTGAAATAACCATGCATCATTAACTACGAATTGAAGAAATTACTTATTGTATACATTTGTTCTTTTAAATTAAAAATGTTGGGTGAACATGTACACTTAGAAGTTTAGTTCAGTGATTTTATTTTTAAATCTTATGATAACAATCATTATTGCTTAAGGGACTCGAGGGGGGGGGGGGGTATTAAGATCCATGAACTCCATTTATTTGAAAAAAAAATGTTGAGTAATTTTTGTCTATCATTAAGATCCACTGATAACAAAACCTGTGATTCAAAGCCCTCTGAACCAGACTGTAGCCTATCTGGATGATGTGAAATTTCAGTGTAAGGTGATCATGAATTCTACTTCAACTAACATCCAATGGTTTAAACATTACCAGGTGAACGGATCATATACTAATGAGGATGGTGTGCCGTATGTCCATGTTATACAGGTATCATTTTTCACACATTTTTTTTCAAATTCAATATTTAAAGCATCACACTTTATTTCTTAATGCACAATCCACATCATACAATGTGTATTTCTATTTCGATTGACAAAGATACAAATTAATTTTTTAAAACTCGATTTCTTGACTTGGTGGCATGTCTCTAAAGAATTTGCATTAAGGAATATTTTCCTCTTGCGCATTTATTAAATAAACAGCAGGTTTTTTCTTATTTCAGCAGAGCTTTCGTTTAGGTTTTTCTTGTACACAAAATATTTCAGAACAAAAGACAAATCAAAGAGGAGTTTCTCTAACAAATGTAGGAGGAAAATCACATCTGTTTATATTTGAAATTGCGTAACATAACCTAAAACGAACAAAACAACATAAAATGGCTAAATAAGAATGCATGTTTTCCTAATGGGACCACCTATTTGTATACACCTATCTTGTTGTTTGTTTGTTTTTTCGTGATTCAGTTATATAAATAAGAAGGCAAGTTTTAACATGTATTGTCTCATAGGCATTTATGCCTGCTATTCAATCCAATTCAATGAATAAAATATATTTTAAACTAACATGTTTTGTACTATTATATGAACCCCCCATAAATTATTCTTAATATGAAGATTATCTTTACATGCAACAAATCCAAAAAAAATGATTGACTTTTTCGGCAGTTGGTAATAGGTGACAACAGATGAGAAAACACAAGTCGGAATTATTAATACTTTTACCATCCTAGCAGTCCAGGTTAAACCATTCTTCTGAAATTCTGTACATCAAAAACGTAACGTACGAAGATGCTGGCTGGTACACATGCCTGGTGACCAACGCCGTGGGGCGAGCTTACCAGAGTGCCTGGCTTACAGTGACAGGTGATAACCTTTCTTTTTCTTTAAGACGACTTTTTGGGATTTAAATAAATGAATGACACTCAATTATTTCGAATTTTAAGTTTTAATTGTAAAAAAATATTCTTACCGTATCAATTGAAATGTTTTGTCAAAGTTTAAATCTATGTGAAAACATAATATATCTAGTCTTATAACTAATGGTCATAATATTTAAATGAGAAAAAATAAGACTTTCTTACTTGATATTTGCTGTAGCTTTGATAAAACTTAATAAAATAATTTCATGACTTTTTTAACCTATCACCTTTACATTGAAGTTTGAGTTAGTTTTCAAAAATTTAGTTTTAAGTCTTGGCTTTTGCACTTGAAGAGACTTGTTTTTTTTATTTTTACATGTTGCTACATCTGACAAGCTTTAGACCTTGATAGAGGTACTAACTAAAAGTTATGAAAAAATATTTCCCAAAGTTTGTGATCTTAAATGGACAGTGCTTTAATATTCATATGTGCATTACCTGTGACAAACACTTTAAGAATATGTTATGATTCATTATACCTTTTGACACTGACTTTTTAATGTTATCTACTTTCCAACAGTTTAAAAGGACATTGTGTGCCCTTAAAGATAATATATATTATGAGATCATGAAGAAAAATTGTCTACAACCCTCGTTACTAAAATACCTAACACAATTAAGATTGTTTAAGGTAGCACAAAACACCCCTTGATTCTAATTTTACTAATCTCTTACAAAATACAGGAGAAAAAAAAAGAATAATAGTACTACATTGACAACAATGAATGACCCGTGTAAGAAAAATAACAAGTTTTGGCATGGTTGCGTCATATTTTGTGAAAAAATCAGAGAATCCTATATGTTGGCCACTTGGAAGTTTACATTTTGGAATGTGTCTACGCTATTTAATTGCAATAAATAAGCATTTAACAGTTTGATATAACATGTAGTGTAACTTTTGTTCAATAAATAGTAGAGGGCTGATATTTGGACATACATATAAGGAGTCTCCGTTCTTTGTGTACTATATAGCTCAAGGTCATATCAAGAGGTCAAATATTGTGACGTCATCTACCGAATATTCAAATTAATTTTTTTTTTTTGTCCATTTAAATTTTTTAATCGCCAAAGTTTCAGAAAATACCGAGTCGATTTTGTTGATTTTTACACAATTTATTCTGGCACCAATTCTAATCATTCTGTTAATTTTTTTTTGCAAAAATTGAATAATACATTTTTTCTTTAGAAAACTTTAGGTGTAGGATATTTACATGTGAATTTTTAATTCCGACGCTATGTATGTTCCATTTTGACTTAATATTTTTTTCAAATGGTCCAGTATCAATATGACTTACTATGTTAAAGTAACAAAATGGTTTTCTTTATTAAAATTATAACACAAACTTACAATAGATCAATTGATAATTCTTAAATAAGGCTCATTCTCAAGTCGAGTGACTGATTTCACAATCTTCTTACAGGGGTCTGATAGGCAATATTTCAGACAATGTGGGTAAAATATGTGCGGTTGAATTTCTTTCATATTATATATTAAGAGAGATTTTGTATCCTAGAACAAAATATCAAAGTTTCCGAAAAATTGATTTTGAGGAAAACTTTGGCCTATTTATTGTGTCCTACCTTAAAGCATTTCAAGCGATATTCAGAGTTGAAATTCAGCCATTAGCATATTTCAATTTTATACACTGTTACTGACGGTATCAACGACAAACGCTGAAAAGTACGAAAATGCTTTACAAATTTAGTGTGCTTACCAATTATTTAACAAAAATTGAATGCATAACTTCTTAAGTATGAGGCTTTTAATTCTAAACCTTTTTAAAATTTTAGAAAACACAAGTCTGAATTATTAATAAAAATTGCAGCTTTGATTACAGTTTAAAATGGGGATATTATTTGTAAAGTCTGACATCCTTTACAGAATATATAAAAATAAACTTCCATATACAGCAAAACTCATTTAGTACGAATACAGATATAGCGAATTTACGGATATAGCGAAGTTGTCTTTGATCCCCAGCTTTATAATTTAATGACTTCCTTATACGGTTACAACGAATTAGGGATATAACGAAGTAATTTCATAGGTCCAAATGACTTCGTTATAACCGAGTTCTGCTTTAGAGATTAATATTTCAAAATATAAACATAAACAGAGTGCTACTGTTTTAAATTTGTGAAAGATATATCGAATATATTGAAAAGATGACATTGAATTGTATTGTGTAAACAAGTTTCTTCGTCTTCGCCGCGTCTCCATTATTATTATCGCTGCCGTTTTACAATTTCTCATATATTGCAGATTTTCTCAATGCTTAAGTTTAAACATATAAGGTTAAATATTCAACTTCAAATCGATAAAATCGATGATTGAGAAGTCTTTAAGAAGTATGTACATCTGGTATTCAAATAATTAATTATTTACTTAATTAAAAATCTGCGAATAGCACATTCATATAAAACAAAAATATATTTGTGTGAATAAACAAACTTAATCAATCCGCTTCAAATTATAACCATAATGCATGATGACATATTACAGACATTAACGCCATTTTATAGAGAATCAGCCCGTTCGAAATATAGTAAAAAATTTATCAGAATGATTTAACACCGTTGTGGATAAAATAAAAAGATATAACATGTAACCTAACATTACTCTTACCACTTAAAAAGTATTATGACATATCGCATCAAGGTAGTTCATGGAGGATACCACAGAATGTGCATTGAGATATTATACTAGCCGCAAACTGTAAGATCCATTTATTCTACCAATCTACAGATCTTCCAACTGTTACAAGCTTAATATTATTTTTTTTTCGGGGGGGGGGGGGGGGGGGGGAGGGGTTGACATTCATATGTCATATTACAATACATTGTCAATGCATTGTATATTTCTTAATTAAGTAACAATTGAATAAATCGCACGAATGAAAGATAAAAAAAGAATTTATAAATAGATTTATATATATCCCGAGGGTTTTAAGGTTTTGCTAAATGTCAAGATATCCAAATATCTTTATTTTTACTATAGCTCCAAAACTATGTGAGATATAATGTAATTTTTAAAATTAATAATTTCTAGTATATCATTTATAAACAGATTGAAAGTTTCACTTAAAAACAAATATTCAAAAAATATATATTGATTGAAAATATATTAAAAAAGCATTTTGTAAATAATTACAGAAGCTTAATTCTGTACTTCAATGAAAATAATATGCACCGTTGAATGAATAATATATGTTTATCATTAAAGTGATTGGTCTCTGAAATGCTATTAACAAAAGCATGACATGTATAAAGACAAGAACCCTGTAAAACATGTTATTTGAAATGCATGTTTGGTTTCAGATCTCAACATTTGGACAACATAAACAAGCTAGGAAAACAACTTTTCAGAGTTTATTAAAGTCCAACTTGCGCTTCATTGATAAGCATATATTGTTTTGGAAATTATGGCTTTCACTAAATGAACGGATTTGACAAGATGATGTTTTTTAAAAGGACATTTTTTCAAAGAATTTTTCTCAATAATCACTTTTTGTGGCCAAGTGATACTTTCTCTCTGTTAATCAGTGTTTCTTTATGTCTAAATGTACACATTTATAATGAACATGTAGTTTGGAGCTTTCGTAAAAAAAAAAATGGTGATGTCGTTTTGGCAAAACCATATGATGTCTTGATTTGCTAGTACTTCTGCTGCTTTGTCTTTCTTTCTTTGTTTCTTCAACAGTTCCTAGCACGCTGGCAAAGAGAACAATTTTTGGTATGTTGATTTTAAGAACATGAGAGTTATTTTCTAGTGTATGACGTTTTGAAAGTTTTGTTTCCGGTTGAAAGAAATATTACTGAATGTTTACAATCAAAATCATAATTGTGTTTTTATTTTAAAATACCTAATGAATAAATGATAGTTTTAAAAAGTTAAGTTATTTTTCGAGATTTGCACGAATTGCAAGAAAAAAGTAGATGTAGTCAGGATTTTAAATATCTTTGTTAAACCTTTATATATGTGTATCTACGTCAATTTTTTCTTTGTTTATTATTTAGGTACTAGTACATTAGCAGAAAATCTAGAAGAAAAATATGAGTTACCAAAAACAGCAATTTTTCGTGAGTTGATTTCAATAGCTCTATATTATGCTTGTTAAACAAAGCTTTAAAAGGACTTTCCTCCTTGATATATTTTCCCTATCATTTTATCGAAATCTTTCCTATTTTATTCATATGTCTTCTTTTTAAATTTGATATGTAGAAATTATGTCCTCAGATCAGTTTGAATGTATAATGTATATATGTTATTTGAACTCTATGTACCAATCTTGGTTTGGGTGAATAAAACGAACTTGAACTACGAATATAATTCCTTATATATGTATATATAGTTCACAAATATTTTTTTTTTTATTTCTTAAAACATTCATTAAGGGAATGTTTTTCTTGTTTGTTTTTTTTTTTCATCTCATTAATTTTCAAAGTGTATCATTATCTAACAAATTATTAAAATTAATTCCAGTGTTATTCCGGCCGAAAGTAACATAAGTTCAAAACGAGATGTATATTACAATGAATGCGACCACCTAGAAATTGCATGATCTTATTGCAATACCTTTCTGTTAAATATAAAGAATGTTTTTTCTGTTTCAGTTGCATCAGAATCTGCTCTTCTTTTAATAGTCGTTGTGGGCTTCGCTATATATAAAATAAGGTATGTATCATTAGCCATAATTGTAATTCTAATTGAATTAAAATGTTTCTATTTATGCGCCTGGAACGAAAGATCCGAGGCGTATATTGTTTTTGTCTTGTCTGTCTGTCTGTCTAGCTGTCTGTTTGTCTGTTTATCTGTTTGTCTGCAAACTTTTACCTTCGCTACATAATCCACTAATTAATCTCCTTCAAATGACACCAAGGTCGATGACCTTGTGAAGAAGACTGTGATCAATATGCTAAAAATAGTTTTTTTTTTTCTGTAAACTTTAACCTTTGCAATAATTTTTGGACCATAAAAGTTAGATACTTTATATTTTGTAAGCATACACCTCTCATTAAATTCTTTAAAATGACCCCATAGTCAATGACCTTTTGACCTTGACTCTGACCTTTATGCTAAATATACACTTTTTTGTCGTCAAACTTTAACCTCTGCCTTAACTTTTGAAAGAAGAAAGATAGGGACTTTTAGGCACGCATACTCCACTAGTTAAGCACTTTCACATGCTATCAAGATCAATGACTTTGTGACCTTGGCTGTGTCCTTTATGCTAAAAATAGCTTTTTTGAACCTTCACCTTAATTTTGAACCATGAGAGATGGAGACTTCATATTTGGTAAGCATTCTTCACTGATCAAGTTCTTTCAAATGACACCCAGGTTAATGACCTTGTGACCTTGACTGTGACCTATATGCTAAATTTTTTTTTTAACTTTGTTGCCACCGAGTGCATAGTGTTTCACAAACACATCTTGTTTATTCTTTGAAGCACCATAAAATACGATAAAATGCAAAACTAAGATCCAGTAATTTTTATTTACCTGTTCTTGGTCCAACACCTCGAATTTGCAAATCCACGGTTAACTGAATTGAATTAGTCGTAAAAGTCTAAATAATAGCCGAACTACTTAGGATTTTTACTCTACAAAGAAACTTTTAAACTCAATTTTTTTTTTGCATGAATTAGATATCCGTAGAAGATAAAAATGAAGCTGTATATCTTAGAACACGGTAATTACCTTTTTAAGCAATTCAAACTGCTGTCCTTTTCAGAGCAAGAACTATGCAAAAAAGAAGAAAAAAGTATTTTTGCATCCAAGCTATCCCAAATTCCGAAAATCCTCCATACGAAGCTGCCCTAACCTATTCAGGTGGTCTGTATCTTGACCCATATTTTGAAACCCATTCAGAGCAAGATGAGGGTTATGAATTTTTGCCAGTACTAGCGGAAACATATGGGGATGGACCTTACACAGATCCAAACAATGCAGATGGAAGATATCTAGATGTGGTGTTCAGTAAAAATGGACCTAATGACTACATTAATGCTCATACTTACCTTGATTTAGAAGGAGATACAACATACAGTCATTCTAAATCAAATGATACGGGTGTTTGCCAATCAGAGGTGTCAAATTCTGTAAAAGATAACCCTGGTAACCATACCATAAAAAGTAATAATGATCTTGATGATGATTTATGACTGTTACATATAGGTGATGTATTTTGTATTTTGAAATCATTCTTTAAAATTCCTCTTATATATTGATGTATTGCTACAAAGGTAAGAGAAGTTGACTATTGAAAAGTTGAGGTCATCTTGTTTATCATAAAGCTTTTTTATAAGTTTGCCATTAATGTATTTCTAGAAAAATATTTAAATACCGGGGGAATGATGCAAATGTTTCAAACTCTAATATGTCATTTATTTGAAACTCACTAAGATACATCGAATCGACATATGAGTTGAGGAAAATATTTTTTATTGATATTGGGTCCTTGGTATATCTAAATGTCGACTTAGAAGCCACAACAAATGTTTTCTTCTTCTTATATATAGGGTTTTGACAAAAAAATGATTTATACGATGACAAACTAGATCTGTCGACAATAAAGAGCAATTGTGGCAGCAAATGCACAAAGTCCAAGTTTTCATAGAAAATAAAAGACCCTTAAAAGTGCCATCAGACGATGAAAATAAAGATAACTAGATACTCTTGTTGCTATAACAACAAAAGAAGTCTTCCGTTCTTATCTACGAGGGTTGTCCCGTAAAATCGTGGACAAAGCGTTTTTTTTTTCAAAAAAAAAATAATGGACGTAATAAGCTGAAATTTTCAGTGAATGTTTATTTATCATATTTAAGTTAATTATTATGTTTTGGATAAAATATACACAAAAATATATATTTTATAATGCTTGAATGTGCACAGGGTAAGGCCCTACGGCGCACGGTCAAAAAACGAAGGTTTTAGAAGAGAATATGAGTATTGATTTGTAACAAAAGATTTAGATAGATAAGATTAGGGTTAAAATTATCCTTATTCAATTCAACAATTTATTTTGTTGTCTTCTTAAAATTTTCGATGCATTTGGTCAATTTTTGACATGGGAAAGTGGTGAACACAACACACGAAAATTGGTGACGTTTGGTGACGTTACGGCGCACCGGAGATCAGTTCGTTATGATTTAGATGTTGTAATAACGCCGTATAAAACTTTAAATGAATACAGAAGATAAAAATTCCCCAAATATTGCCAAATCTTAAGTATATAAATGAAATGGGAGTTTTCTGAGTAAAGACTTTCTTGATCGAGTCCCGAGGTAGTAGAAGACATACAGACAAACTACAATTGTAATAGCTTAAGACGCTGAAAATGTTGACCGCGTCAATATAAGATTGTCTATTAATTGAATGATGTTGGAATATTGTCAGAATCTTAGTTACTGTAATGAATCATCAGAAGATCGTACATTTGTGCCAGATTGGTTCCTCAATTGTTGATGGAGACTTAAGTATGTGCTTCAATGAAATTTTGAAATTTAAGTGGGACTTATCCAACTTTATTTTTAGTGCAAAGATGAAACTTGAGGTACCTGACGCTGTTTTAGGCACTTTGACGTTATCATCCGTGCGCCGTAAGACGATACAATACATAATATTAAATCTCATAATTTGTTTATTTTTGCATATATCTATTTGAAATTTGCTATATTTATTCAGAAAATATGTACTAAGAAGTAGTGAAAATATCAGAACGCAGTGATGATTATTATTCATGCGAGACAACTTGTCCACGATTTTACAGGACAACCCTCGTATTTATCTGTATGAATACATTTTTTTCTATGTTAAAAAAACAGACATATATTATTACAAATAATACTAGCTGAAAAAGAAATAGAAAACAGAATTCACATTCTGAGTACAGGAAAACAAACGACCGGAAGTGTATATCACCAAGATTCTCGATGTTACTAAACCCATTTGTAGTCTTGATAACAAATGTAAAATCATTTCAAATACCTTATCTGTAAACAAATTCATTGGAAAAATAAATGCTCAAGATATTTAGTTTTTATCTTATAACCGGAAGTTGGCTTTTTTGTTTCCTACGTGAGATGGACATATTAAGAAACTACAAATAAGCTGCAAATAAATGATGCAACAGCATATCCAGAAAGGAAAGTTGAATTTCCGATTCCTATGATTACTTCCTGTTAGGACAGGAAGTGATGGCTGACATATTTAACCCAATTATGCGTACTCCTCAAGGTTTATTTTTCCTATATTTAGTATGGTGTCTTATTACCGTTTCTGAGATCTTTCTATGATCACTTCACATTTTGAGAACAGGATAACACACTACCGGAAGTAAATTTTGTAAAAGATATTTGACGTACTCTAGGCATTTTTTGTTTAAATAATAAATCTTAAATTCATTTCAAATATTTCGTCTATAAAAGATATTCATTGCAAAGAAAAACACTCAAATCATGGAGTTTTATCACTTATAACAGGAAGTTGTCATTTTTTCGTTTCCGATGGGGCTGACATATTTCAAATATTAGATGCAATAAAGTAATGCAAAAAGATGCAAAATTAAAAGATTATTTTTTTTTTTAATTTTTTATCACCTCCCGTGAAGGTCGGAAGTGACGGCGGCCCTATATCTGTTGCCCACTCTTCAAGGTTTATTATTCATATAAGTTAAGTGTCTTGATCTGTTACAGGTTCGGAGATCTCACTATGTTAACTTCTCATTTTGAGGACAGGAAATCACGTGACCAGATGTAAATTTAAAAAAAAAATATTTGACATTGTTGTAGACATTTGCAGTCTAAAATAAAATGTCCGAAAATCATTTCAAATACTCTATCCATAAAAGAAATTTATGAGATAGTATGACACTTATGCAATTTTTCTCTCATAACCGGAAGTTGTAGTTTTTGTTTCCAGTGGGACTAACATATTTCAAAACATCAAATAAGATACAATAATGTGATCCCAAGAAGGATTCCGAAAACAAAAGTTGAAATTTTGTTTTATTTGATCACATCCTGTGACGACCAGAAGTGACGATGGGCAACCTTATCCCAAATAGATTCGTGTACTCATTAAGATCTACTAATCCTATAAGTTTGGTGTCTTAATCTTTTAGCGTTTCCAAAATCTAGCTATGATAGCTACTCATTTTGAGGACACGAAATCACGTGACCAGAAGTGTCTTTTACAAAGATATTTGACGTTACTAAAGACATTTGCAGTCTGAATAATATATCCAAAAATCATTCTTAATACTTCATTTATTAAAAATATTTATGGGAAAGAAAAATACTCTAATTATGTAGTTATTCTCTTATAACCGGAAGTTGTCGTTTTTGTTTCCAGTTAGACTGACATATTTCAAATCTACAAATAATATTCTTTAACATGTTTAATGAGATGCAAAAAAGATTCAAAAAAGAGAAGTTGAAATTTTCGATTTCTATGATCATTTCCTGTGATGACCGGTAGTGGCGGCAGACAATCTTAACCAAAATAGATTTGGATACTTATCAAGATCAATCATCCCTGAGAGTTTGGTGTCTTAATTTCTTACCGTTTTTGAGATCTCATTCGAAAAAAATATTCTTGAAAAAAAAAAATCAGACTTATCTGACGACAGGGAGTCAATTTTGAAAAAAAAAAAATGGACAAAAAAAAGTTTCGGGGTATTTTCATTCTCTATCATCCCTGAAAATTTCAGAAAAAAAACCCGTCCAGCTATCTCCGTGAAATCTTGCCGACAACACTTGGGGAAATAATAGTTAAAAGAAACTAGAATTTTTTTGTTTTTACAGCAATGAAAAAGGTCTTCCATTCTTCTCTATTTATCTGGATCACCCCTACTAATGTTTTTTTTGTGATTTAAATTCAAGCCACGTGGTTTAGGTTTGTTTACTTATTCAACGGTTATAAGGTAGGACCGGTTTTATAAATAAAATTGGCAGTAAACAGGAAATTGGTATAGTATGTTTGTTTTGAAACATGTCCTATGAAAAATGTGTTTCCAGACCTTCCTGAAAGATTTTCATGATTTTCAACAGAAATGAGTGGCTAAAGGGGGGGGGGGGTTAAATAACAATTCATATATCTTATCATAGTTTACTGAAAAATTTACAGCTCACTACCGACCGATACGCTAGTAAAAAAATGAATAATATCATCTACACTGACAAACCTTTGTTTGCCATATATGGCTATTGCTATTAATGCGCACAGATGATCTTACCACGAGCAACTGACCAATTGTTGATTGAATACGTTTACGCAGTTACATGTTTACATCTTACTTCGAACACGTGGTTCAGGTCAATCTATATTCATGTCAATGGAGTGCAAAAAAAGTTCTTACGAACAAAATGCAAACATTAGAAACTATATATGAAATATATCACGGGCGTTTTTAAATTGTTGTTAACTAGAAAAAAATTTTTTGATAAAATGTATACGTAGTTACATTGTAGTGTCAAGTTCAGAACACCCTGGCACGTCAGGGGTAAGGAAAACGATCAGCTTCCCGTATGCATTTAAATGGACAAAACATTTTTACGAGGGTTGTTCGATATGTATTGTGTATTATACCACAGCGCGATAACGCCTTGCACGATTTCGTTGATATTTATACGCCTGGATAACTCTAATCAATATCTTGCCAACAGTATAAATACGAGCCTTCAACTACACATGGTTATAAAATAATCTTAATTTCAATAGAGCCAGTCATTGACCACTGTTATAAAAATGGTTGGGAAACGGGTTGAGAATATAAAAGAAATTAGAGCTTATATAAAAGTTCGCACAAAAATCGGTAATTTGGTAAAGCAGATTTTTACTGAATTTGGGGAAGTTTATAGGTCTGATAAGGTATCTTATGGGACAGTTCGTAGATGGAGACAGAAATTTTTGACTGGTACAAAGTCCGTCAAAGATGCAGCAAAATCTTGTCGACCTGTGACTGTATCAGGCAAGACAAATGTCCCAAAAGTCAAGGAAATAATTGAAAGTGATGGCAGATACACGATTTGTGATATTGCCAAAGCTATTGGGATATCGTTATCGCGGGTGCATTTTACTTTGAAGCGTATTTTAAAAGTACGAAAGGTTTCTGCCGGATGGATATCCGAATTATTGACAGATGACCAAAACAGGTACGAATACAAACTGCTAAGCGACTGCTAAAAATGTTTCAAAACTTCAATCAAAGACAATTTGCAAACATAGTTACTGGTGACGAAACATGGGTTTACTATTTCGAACCAGTAAGAAAAGTTGGAAACAAATTATGGCTAACCAAACACGGTAGAAGGCCTGTAGTTGCCAAAAGGACAATGAGCACAATGTAGGTCCTTTATTGCATATTCTTCTCTTGTGATGGTTTAGCCGTACAAATTCCGGTGCCGAAGGGCAAAAGTGTTACAGGTCGGTATCACCGAGATGTTGTACTGAAAAAGCTCAAGAAATATTATCAGAAACGACGTCCTGTATCGGGATTTAGGCATGTTCGCCTTCTTCCTGATAATGCTCCACCACATACATCTGAGCTTGTGAAGCAATTTTTGAAGTCTTAGAAGGTTACCATCTTGCCACACCCATCATACTTTCCAGATCTAGCACCATGCGACTTTTTCTTTTTTCCAAATCTTAAAAAAGTTATCTGGTCGTCGATACAAGTCCCGACAGGCCGTTGGCTCAGCCGTCAGTCAGTGCCTCAGAGGTATACCTAAATCAGCGTACCGTGACGCATTTCAGAAATGGATTCAGAGATTAAAATTGTGTATTTCAAATCAAGGAGAATACTTTGAAGGGATGCAATGTCCATTTGACTATTTGAATCGAATGCTTTTGAGATATTGTACAATACACAATAAATATCGAACAACCCTCGTACATATATATTTATACTCGTTACCACGTGTGTTGGCCAGGGAATCCACCTGACAATTGTATATTCACCGACAGTACAATAAAGAAATTTTACAAGCGTAAAATTCCTGAAGTATTCGTAGTAACCCATAATGCAATTCTCATTCAGCTGATTTGCCAGTTAAAGTCACATTTGTGCCTCATTTGCTAATCTGACGCCAAAAAATATAGTCCCGGTTCCCATGAAAAATATTTGTCCAAAAAGGAATTTTAATTCATGACAGCAGAAAATTGTATCAAAGAGAATACTTATTATTTAGATTTGTATGAATTCAAGAGAGAGCTTTTGAAGTACATTTCTACAGAATGAGATTATAGGATGGTGAAAACTAAAACGCAACCTAACTTTTCTGTTTACCATATCTCCACGTGATAGTCACTTGCTAGACACATTTCTGTGGATAATTTACCCTATCTCGCTGTAATCTTGCTAACTCTCGCCAGAGCCACTGCCAGAGCTACTCTGAAGTCATCGGATTTGATAATTTGCAGAACAACGAAAAATAAAATGTTCCGAACACAGTAGTAGGGGTGTGTATGAATGATTTGTTCTCTTTGCTAGAATAGACACTGGGTGAAAAAACGGTTTCCCATCCTGGGAAACCTTTTGGAAACCACATGGAAACCTCAAGTTTACATCATGTTTCCCAGTGGCTTCCGCAGCAGAAGCCATGTTATTCCGCCTAGTTTCCGTGACACGGAAATTACTACACTCGGATTCCATAAGGTATCCTGAACCACAGAAACTTCTGTAAACCTGAAATTTCCTGAACATCTATGTAGTTTCCCGTAATGGGAAACCTCACGATTCCTTAAGTTTCCGTGACTCAGGAAACCATATGGAATCGGAGCGTAGTGGTTTCCGTGGAAGGGAAACTTGGTCGAATCTTTAGGTTTCTTTTTACGGGAAACTACATGGATCTCAGGAAACCTCACGATTCCTAAAGTTTCTGTTACTCAGGAAACTATATGGAATTTTAGTGTAGCAGTTTCCGTGTGACAGAATTTTTGGTGGAATTATTTGGTTCCCATTTCTAGTGGAAGTTACTGGGAAACTTCAAGATTCCTGAACTTTTCTAAAGGAAGCAATGCGAAATGTCTAGATTGTAAAAAGAGAACAGCAGTTTTAATTCAAAAAACATGACTAATGAAGTGTTTATAGGAGGGCCGTTCAAAAATTACGCGGACTGTGCTATTATTTACTCTTACAGACGTCATACAGTTATGAAATTTCTCAGAAATACATATCTTAAATATTCCAATAAATTTTGGGCAAAATTTTTGTATTTAAAAAGATCTTCTAAAATTATCGGTATGTTGATATCGCTGATGGAGAAGTACGGTTCACGACGGAAAAATTAAAGCGAAAGCTTGCGGAATCAAAAATTTAACTCATTAATTTTCTATTATTTGCGATATTTTTCGACAATTTTCCCAAATGTATCTTTAAATTGTTCTATTATTATGAATTTAGATTTCTGACGTGATATTTGAAGTACTGACAGAAATATAGTGATTTTTCTCTGATGCGATCCCTGCGAAAACGACTGTGAAAATAATGTCCCCTGAATTGACGGCGCACCACACTTTTGTTAAATTATGTGTAATGCTCGAGATTTGCCAACATAGGTCCAAAATATGCATAATAAAACATGTAGTAAACGAGGGTATTTGTGACATTCGTCCACAAACAGCAAATTGAAATTTTAGACCTCTGTAAAAAGGCTATACGGGAGGACGGGAAGAAGATTATTAACGAAAACTTTATCCTGGACTGTAAAGAACGTGATTGTGAGTAACCAATATCACACTATGTTTTATAAATACCGTACCTGCAGTTTTTGGTTTTGAAACAAAATAAAAGAATATGTTTAACTTGTTTAATAGATTTTAAACATGACAAGAAATGGTGTATGGATTTTGGGTAGACAAGGTAACTCAAACTGTACAGGTACTCTTGGGAAAATGTTGAGAAAATAAAAGCTCAATCACATATCTTTTTTTATAATGCCCGTGACGTCCAAGTTTTTTGTGCTCCGTGACTTAATGATATGTCCTGAAACATCACTCAAAATTGATACCAATTTACAACATTTTGATATGAAATTTTGAAGACCATATAAGTAAAGATTCCTTTATATTATGTGTAACATTTTGCCCGATTATGTCGTTTAATATTTTTTTCTCTGCAACTAAAATGTTTCTAAAACACCACGAATTTTAAAATCCAAAAATGTTATTATCAAAGTTGTTAAATTTATGAACACTTTAAATTAAATTGTCTACATGAGTGTAATAATTGCACTTTATTTGTTTATGCAATGAAATGTGATAACTTCTATCTTCACAATTGTAATATAATTCGATTGTCAACGTTTCTTTTGTTGGATGTGATGTGCATGTTTAGACCACTATAGAATTTCGCGCTGTGCATGTGCATGTATGTTTATTAGGCAGGTACTTTTATATGTGAAATTTAAAGAAAAACATATTTTTACCTTGGTTAGATTGATTGATTGATTGTATATTGTTTAACGTCCCTCTTGAGAATTTTTCACTCATATGGAGATGTCACCGATGCCGGTGAAGGGCTTCAAATTTAGACCTATACTCGGCACTCAGGGCCATTGAGCAGTGAGGGTTCTTTATCGTGCCAACGCCTACCGTGACACGGGACCTACGTTTTTAAGGTCATATCCGAAAGACCCGTGACTTTCACTTCTAGTGCCGAGCGCTTGGCGAAGGAACAGTCACTACCTTTGTTTACGTCTTAGGTATGACGCGGCGCCGCGATCGAGAATCGAACCCGGGCCTCCCGATCACGAAGCGAACGCTCTACCACTAGGCTACCGTGACCGGTACCTTGGTTAGAGAGTTAATTATTGAAGTGTTTATTAGAAGTTTGTTAGAAAGTATCTGAAATACATGTACATGTGTATGAACTAAGTGTCGTTCTCAGCATTCAGCAGTTACCTTTCTCGCTATTTTAGTATGAATCTTTGAAATAAGGATATGGAGATAACGAAGAATATTCAATAGTAAAATATTAGCAGAGCAAACACGGACCTCCAAGACATCAGATGTGGATTCAGGTGCCATGGAGGAGTGAGCATCCCCTGCTGACCGGTTACACCAACCATGTGCTCCTTGTCATGATCGGGAAATAACGGGAAAATCCTTCGTCAATTCAGTGTATAAATAATGGACTAAAATTGTATTTGCTGACACGTCATTGTATCGACCATAAAATTTATATTATGAAATGATGACTTTGAGAGAGACTGCAGATATTTTTGTTTCATCAACTTGCTTGTCAATAATTTACCTCGTTTTTCAAATTGTTTTTACGTAGATCATGCACTTGCGTATTGAATCCACTGAGATATAAACACTCCGTATGCAGGTAATGAAGGTATATTGCTGCATAAGTAATAAGGGAAGAATATTTTCAAGAAATAATTAAAAGTACACCCCAACTGGCATACTTTGTGCCTGAGATGTTATTGGATAAATGTAGACTTCACGCAACACAATTTAATTATGCTAACATCGTGCTTTAAATAAATAATATGTTTTACGGTATGACCGTTGGGGTGAGCGCAGTTATGTACAATTATAAACCTACTCATGGACTGCCTATCAATCAAGAAAAAGAAAGAAGAAAACAAAACAATAAAAAGAATTCACTTCCCAAGCATCGAGATCGAGATTCCGAACTTCTTGGAAGTTTCCGACAAAATCGGAAATACCAGAACCGCTAAAGTGACGAAAGTATGACGTCAGATAAAAAGTCCTGTTAACTTAGGACACAAACGATAATATATACATTTGCGGGATCTCTCTAATATGTTTTTGAGGTGTGACCGTTGGGGCGAGCGCAGTTTATTTACTATTATAAACCTACACATGTACTGTCTATCATTTAAGAAAAAGAAAGCAAAAAGAATAAAACAAAACAATAAAAAGAAATCATTTCCCAAGCATCAGGATCGAAATTCTAAACTTCTCGGAAGTTTCCGACAAAATTGGAAATACCCGAACCGTTAAAGTGACGAAAGTATGACGTCAGATAAAAAGATCTGTTGACTTAGGACGCAAACGCTAGTTTAATGGAAAAGAGATTGCATTAAATCGTTCTTTTCAAGTAAGTTGTTGCTATGTTTTAGCCACCATGTTGCTATGCACCGCAACATGTTTTCCGAGTTTCACGGAAGCAACCGACATAACTTCGTCAAAATTCGTAAGTTTCCGGTGACGTCATTTTTATCATTTCCGAAGGGCAAGGTGAAGGCCAGTGTTGTGGCATGGGGGTATTTTTTTGAATAAGGTAAGGCAAAATCATTTCGTTAAGATTTCGGTAAAAAGCAATGTTCCTTTAATTTTTTTTACTATTTTTGATTTATTCGCGCAAAGGACATTGGATAGTGCAGAAATTCTGGGAATGTTGCACAGAGAAATTTGGCTGACGTATGTACAGATTTCAATCCGAATTCCCTCTGTTCATTCACGTTAGTCTATATTGAACTCGCTTCGCGAGCGTCGCTTCGCGACGCTCGCTGCGCTCGCTATAAATTGCAAGAGAAAATATAACCATTATGCATTCATTTATTGATTTAAAAAGTTTGATCGCTGGATCACGATATTCGTATATGTACACCTCATGCAGTTTTGAATTATGTGGTGTCATCGTCTTGCTTATTTTTGTAGACCGTATCACCAATACTGAAAAACAATATCCGTATGCAGAATTGATAGAACATTTTGTATTGCTTCAAGAAATGATCGAGAGTGATTATAAATTACACAAACTAGCATTCTTTCCATCCAAGTTTGAATATTTCATATAATTCACGTTAAGATACATTAACCAACAGTCTCTTAGACGTATACCAGTTGTTGCATTTACATAAATAAAAAGTCTCCTGTGTCAAACTTTTACAGAAACCAGTTTTAACACCTACAAAATGAATTTGCTAGTTATTACAAGTGTATCAACTTCCATGGAAATAATTCATTCAAAGCATATTTTTTTGTGTTCAAGGCATTTAATAACGTTAAATTAATGCTACAATTATCCACTTACATGTAGCTGTCCAATTAGTCCTGTAGTATGCATCATTCGAATGCGAGTACGTGATAAATACGATGTAAAAAGCCATTTCCATGAAGTGTTTCGATATTGGGCCTTTTTCGGGTATAAAAGTAATCCAATCGCTTGACTATTTCATAAATTTGCTTTCTAGAAAGTGATTTTTTATTGTGTTATATCAAAAAAAATATGTTTTAAACTAGGTAATTCACAGGTGCCAATAGAAGCTGGTGTCGGAAACCATGTTTTTCGATTTGAACTTTAGCATCAGTGAACTTTATTCTCCTGGACCACTGATTCACATTTCAGTAGAATAGTCTCCATGCATTGGGGGTTCCCTTTCATACTTGGTCCTCAAGTGAACCCTCATGTCCGACTTACGACGGCACTCCGCCAAACAAGCAGCCACTGGGCATAAAAACTTCCTGTGCCTCTCCTCCCAGTGTCTAGTAAATTTTGTCTTGGTGGGAAATGGTATCCATTATATCCCATATCTCTAGGGTCAAAATTTTACTTCAATAAACTTTGTATTGCATTGTAGTTGTACTTCATTTACGTTGTCTAGATTTGCAGACAGGTCAAGGAAATCGTCCTCCATCTAAAATGATTATTACTTAAATCTTATAGATGTATTTATATACCGTTTTACATGCTGGAAAAATACTAAGAGTTATACACGTATGTCAATTGGAGAACAGCCACTCCAGTGACCTAACGAGTGCAAATCCTAACAATACTATTCTACACTATGCACACCTTATAGAAGAATACGACACATATGAGCAGGGTAAACACGTGACCGAAAGCTAAACCCATTGTGAAAGTACATGTCACCCATTCCACAGTTAGGAATCCAGGTTAAGTACTACTCATGTTCTCTACCGATACAACGTACATGTATGTCTTACACAGACACGTTACTTCAGCAGCTATTTTTTTCAAACAACAAAGTAGATAATTACATATATAAAACTATTTCTATAATAAAATAATAACATTCCTCCCCCTCTAAAAAAGATTTATTTGACTTAACTACGATAAGTATCTGGAAACAGACTTAAGAAGACTCCTATCCAAGACTGTAAAAGATTGTAAGGGCTGATGCTGGGAGTAGAGGGATGCTCGTGGAAAATCTTCACTTTTGTTTTCCTTGTCTTTGTCTTACTCCTTATTTCTGTAACGAAAGTCCTGAACAGTGAGAATGGAACAGAGAAGAAGCGATATTTTTTACTTTACGCTCTTTTCTACAATATGATTGAAAACAAAGTGTCATTGTCATCATTCGTTTCTTTCGAGATTGCCGTTTTCTGATTCCGACTTATAAATATTGCATGCAGCTGATCTCAATTTATTGAAATTTTGAAAAAAAATTCTAATAAATCTTTGATAAAAGATATATTTTTATAAGGTTTTGATTTTAAGAAATCTGATAATCATTCTGAAAATCTCGTAATTAGTAGTATAATTAATACATTGCCATTGAACCCAAACACGTTGAATCTCTCAAATATTTACTAGTTTTTCATTTCCCTGATACGATAGGTTAAAACTTTTTCTCGATCTACATAACTTATTGACCATGGTCATTTTAAATAAATATGGAACTTAAAACGTAATACATGTATCATTTCAATACACACTTATAATTGCGTGACTTTTAGTAATGTTCAATTACATTGTACTTAAGATTTTAAATTGAAAGGCTGGGTACCATATTTAGATTATCTTTGCTATTTCTTAACAATGGTCTTTTCCGTTTATTGAATATCTACTATGTTTCCACTTGTGGTAGCACTTAAGTTTAGATTTATCATTTCTGAGAACTAACTGTATTTCAAAGAATGTAAAAGTATAGCAAAAAAAAACCCTTCGCTTTCTTAATATGTTATTTGCCGTTATCTAAATTAACGCAATTAGTCTGATAATCAATAAAAAAAAACTTTCAAATCTATCAGATATTTAAAGTATTTACTTCCCAAACACATGCGAATTTGACTATTTAAGAGAAACTAATTGAGAAACATATAGAAAACAAGCATTTACAATTATTTTTCAACATATTATACCTAAAGTTGTATAACAGAATGTGTTCAGGTATACGGGAAATTAATAAAAAAAATCAATTCAGTAAATTCATTGCATCATCTTGTACCGGCAAAGTTGCGCATCTGGGTGAATCATTTTGTTTGAAATATCAATCAGTATTGATCAGTGCCAAATAAGTTTAAATGTTACTTCATTAATATAATTTTGTCTGCATCTAACTATGAACCTGTATGCCATGTCCTTGAGCAATACAACAGTGTCCTTACTTTATATAAAAATTAAAGAAATTGAACATTTTTTAAGAACTTCATCTCATTAAAACATGTATTCTAATGATTATTAAAATCATATCCTACGTGACACAGTGATAAAGGCGTTTTTTTTTTTTCAAAAAGTTTTGTATACGATTGGACGTTAACATTGGTCCTTACGATGATCCCTAGGTCCCATGTTGCAGATTTTGAGATTTTTGTAGATCTCGTGATCTCTTAAAGATCTCTTATCGCAACACGTGCAAGCACGAAAAAAATCCCCCATGCTCAAAATACCCATAATATCGAGCAGAGCTCCCTAAGTTCGTCAGTCAATTTTAGTTTAAATATGTTAAATTTCCTGTCTATAATTCAAAGAATTTCATAAGTAGTATTTCCCTGTTCGCGGGAACCTACATGTAGCTAAATTCTCCCACAATCAAATTTCCTGTCACACAGGAAAGTATTTGCGAACACATGAATGTAGTACTGTTTGGAAGCAAAGGTATATTTTTCTCTCTAAATTTTATTTAGTAAATATGTGTCTAATTGTTTCTCTCTTGTCTACCAGTTTGCCCGAAAACATTTCTACAACATTTCCTCAAAAGTTTGCAAATATTTGCTGATTATTGGTATGTCAATGTATCTAGAGTAACAGACAAAATTATAATTTTGCTGTGCTTCTAATTTTTATGAAATATTCACTTTTAATTTTTTTTAGGAATTCTGATGTGTTTTTAATTTAAGCAATAGTGGATTTTGAGAATATTTTTGCTATGTAAGTCTACCTTGATGACTCAAAAGTCTTAATTATTTGTTTTGCTTCATTGATGTTTGACCGATATACATGTATCGCAAATTAAGGTCAGACATTCCTCAGATATCTACTTTGCATATTTTCGTAATGTATACAAAAATATTAAAAAATATAATTACCTTGTGATTTCTAAAGTGGTTTCCAATTGTTTTTAAAACCTTACAATGCTAGGCAACATGATCAAAATCATCCTCTCTAATAATGCCAAAATGAAATACTCGCTAAAAAATTCTGCTTATACGGTATTTAGGCACAGATCGGCAGTCCTTAGAGTTTTATGATGCAAACTTCCACTTACGCGACCTTCTTTAAAAAAAAATCATCCCAAATTCAGAAAAGTATTTGTAAGTATCAAATACTTTTTTGTAATTTTTATTACCATGTCTGTATATATAGGAGACTGTTTTAAAACTGCTAAAAAATTAATTCATAAATCTTATTTTTTATTTTAAGCATGAGAATCGACATTGTAACCTTTCGAGTGCAGGGGCGTAGCTTGACAGAATATATTAGTGAGGCAAAATTATTGTGGCAGGGGGTCTGGGGGCCACCATAGGCCCCCAGCAGGTCCAGGGCGGAGCCCTGGTGGGGGGTTCAGGGGGGCGAAGCCCCCCGACAGGAAATAAATTTGGGAGTTTTTAGAGGTAAAAATCATGCTTGTCCTGGACAGAAATTGGGTAATTTTAACGATTTATAATTGAATAGTTTGATTCCGAATTTATGTGATATTACTTATTTCAGAAGAATTTTATAAAGGAAATAAAAATTCAAACATATTTGAAATTGATTTTATGTTTTATTATTTATTTTTCAAAACTTCAGTTGAATTCTGCGTTGTTTAGATTCGGCAAATCTGGTGAGTATATTGCTAACAGACACATTCTGGTGTCTGTCAATGAACAGCAACGCCAGGCCGACCAGGCGGTCCTCATTCATTGTTGATCTCCCCCAGTTTTTCAGAGACGTCTCATTGCAGAAAAAGATCTTTTGCAAGGCACAGATCCAACTGGCATGGTGAGCAAAATGCGGAAAATTACATGCAAATTTGGGTAAAATTCCGAGTCTGCCAACATAATAGCACTGCTTAAGGAATTCCTTTCAAAACCATCATTTGGCAAATTTCCACAGAATACTTTCCAACGATCGATTTCTTGATTAAATGCGTCTCTGTCCTGTAAATCATCCTCGAACCTTTCTACAATAGCTGCCAATTCGTCTCAGGTTATTGTGTCAATCTGGCCTGGAAGTAGCTTGAAGGCTAGAAATGAAGGACGTGTCTCATCAGAAAACCTGTCGTTGAGTTCGTTTAAACAATGATCAACAAATGGCAGGTAAGTATTTATTCTGTAGTATTCCTCAGCAGTGCCAGCAAGAACAGCATTTGCTCTGTGTTGCATGTGACCTGCTGTTCTTGGTTTCTGTAACTCGATACCAATACTGTCGGCAATTGCTGTTGCCTTTGACCATATACATCTCTGAAAAACTTCCTCACAACGCTGATCATTAATAACCTGCTTGCAATTCTGTACGTCAACAAAAGCCTTGTATACATCACATTTTGAACTCTGGAGAGCCAAAGTTAGGGGCTTCATATAACTCAGTACATGTTGTGCAACAACAATTGCAACAATAAATGAACTCCTCTCCATCATATTTATAAATGCAGTGCTTTCATTTCTGACATCTTCGAGCGTCGATAGTATGGCTGCATACTTTCCAATGACTACTGACAGAGTATCAACTCTAGCAGACCATCTAGTTTCGCAAAGCTTTGGCAAGATGTTCACAGAAAACGATTTTTCTATGTTTTTATTGCTTTCTGTTACATTATTTTCGATGTTTGCAATTAAATATTCAACTTGTTTTGCATTGGCAAATATCGTTTCATGATTGATACTCTCTTTGGGCTGGCCGCAAGAAACCACGTGAGCTGGTTTACATCATCAAAGAGGTTTCTTACCATTGGTATATTCTTGCAAGAAGAAGATATGACTA
The DNA here is from genome assembly GCF_032062105.1 of Saccostrea cuccullata. Classification (NCBI taxonomy): domain Eukaryota; kingdom Metazoa; phylum Mollusca; class Bivalvia; order Ostreida; family Ostreidae; genus Saccostrea; species Saccostrea cuccullata. The sequence goes on along the minus strand of NW_026918777.1, from coordinate 78,761 downwards.
AATTCAACGCATGCGCTCTACAGTGGTGATATTCGGCAAGTGGTTGGATTTGCCTTATACGCGAACAGACCCCCGATTTCGACCCAGACATAACACTTGCCCCATCATAACCCTGCCCCCTGAGGAATTGTGTATTTAAATTACAGTCATCAAGCTTTTGCAAAATTGCATTACTTATGGATGCTGCATCGACTGAATCTAGAGGAGCATATCCAATGAAGTCTTCGTTTACTTCATTGTTTTCATCCACGTATCTGATACATATAGCCATTTGTTCTATATTCGCTACGTCTGCACATTCATCGGCCATAACAGAAAACCATTTGGCAGTTCTGGCACGGGACAATATTGAACTTAGTACCTCTTCTCCAGCTAACTCAATAAGTTCATTTTGTATGTCAGGACTAAGGTATTTCGCATTGTAAGCTGCATTTTCAAGGTGTGATTTAAGAACAGGTTTTTCTTCAGCCAACCAATGAACAAAGAAATCGAAATTGCCATCCTCTCGTTTTGTGATAGTGTCCCAGCGATGGCCTCTAAATGGAATATTTCGTTGACCGAGGGCAACAACTACCCTTATGATGTTTGACAATATTTCTCTGTTTTTAAGAATGGTATCTTCATAACTTCGGGATATACTACTTTTGATGCTTTTTTCTTCTCCCGAATAAACTTTCATAAAGCTCACTGCCTTAACAAGGGCGTTTTGGTGGGCGCTTGATTCCTCATGAATCTGAAGAGTGCCTCTTTTGGAACCCATGGCATTTTTCCAATCTCTAAGACCAGATGTAACAAGTTTGTCCGATTGATTTTGCTGACCAAATGCAATGCATGGCGCACAAAATGCAGCATCTTTCGATAGCGAATATCTTAACCAAATAAATTTATCTTCCCAACTTAAATTATATCGTCTGCCATTGGTCAAAGGAAAGGAATATTTTTCATGTGGAGGAGGACTCCACTTGCTTGAAAGTATCTTTGATTTTTCAACATCATTTAAAACTTTCTGTGTAAAATTTACAGGATCCATCGGCTCTGTTTTGGGTTTTTTTCCCTCGCTACATTGCTCAGGCTTTGAAACTTCTAATGCTGGCGTAATGCATTGATCTGTTTTTGAAAAAATAGGGAATTACTAGTCGTAGGAGAATGTGTTTATTTGTAGTGCCTTAATTTGCCTTCAATGGGTTAATTAATTTTGAAATTGAAAATCAATGTATCAGGATAAAGAAATATTCACTAGCTGGTAGTTTATAATAGTGTATTCTAGGCTTACCTGACGCCGATTCTAAACCGTCATTTTGCCTTTTCCGCAGAAAAGATGTTAACTTCGTTTGACCCCTTTTCTTTTCGTCCATATTTTCAAATTTTCCCACAAAAACTACTTTGAGGATTTAGTGAAACTAGAGCCCGATCTTATGAATTTCGATCCCGAACATATTGATATGAAAGAACAACAATATTTATATTTTGTTCAAAATGTTAGATAATATGCATTCTTTCTATAACAAATAATTTTTTTTATGAAATGTAAAAAAAAAAAAATGGTGCTGAAAAATCTAGTGAGGCAGTTGCCTCATTGCCACAATGGAAGCTACGCCCCTGGAGTGTAACAAATACTATTTATATTTATTTTTGTTAATATGTGTACTTCTGATTCATCTGGCTCAATTTTTCTCCTATCCAGTACATGTATCTTTAAAATCAAATGCAATAATAAATAGCTTAAGCATTTTAAAGATTCGTCAAAAAATATTTAATTCAAACACAGATGCAACAAATATTAGAGTAACTTATCAATTTATGAATGTCTAAATGCTGACAAATGGGAATGTGCAAATTTGCTGATGTGGATCTTTGTCATGTTAAAATACTGGTGATCTATCAAAATATGTGTGAATGCAAAAAAATGATAAAATGTGTCTTTGCAAAAGTAATTCATTGTATTTAAAAAACCTCTACAAAAAAACTATGCTATTAGTGATAAGTATACAAATGTAAATATGAAAAATTAAACCTTGTTCCCGTACAAACAAACATAGAGAGCATTTTATTATTTAAATCATGGACTTGTACATGTATGTTGATATTATATTCAATTTATTTTCCTCTTGACTAAAATAATTTTTATACGTGCACCTAGTACGATAAAATATTAATTTCCTTGTGAAAAAATCTGTTTCCTAAAACATTTTGCTAAAAAGTGATTATTTAAATTTATTTCCATTTGCCTGTATTAAATGATGTTTATTTAATAGTTTATATTATGCTTTAAGTACCTCAAAAGTTTTCATTCCTTTATCAACGTGCATTACTGTCTTAAAAGAAGAACTGTATAAAAACATGGAAAACAAAAGACTCTCTCTGTGCTTTGATAATTCCGTTTCGGAAATAAATGATAGAAAAATATTTTTCAATACACAGTCTATAAAACTGTTGCACTACTAGCCCTTTAAAACCTTTCCTCTTAAGATATATTTTATTTATATAATATATGAAGATCTCGTGCATTGTAAACAAAGTGTTCATAAGCATGTTTACAATTGCCAGCTGTCAAATGTTGATTCAAATGTGATCAACCAAAGCTGATCACAACAAAATTCTCTAAATTTTCTCACATTCCAGAGCAAAAAGCATTGTTAAAACGCGCTTAAAAAGAATTTCAAAATGCGTTAAATTTGGGACGAAATCAACGCACTTTGAACAAAATAAAATTTCTTTTAAAAGTGCATTAAAATCGACCAAATTAACCGCACTTTGACAAATGAGTATGACTTGTTCAATTATCTTGCAGATCTTAGGTATGATAAATAATGGAACCTGTTTGATAACTCTTCGGTGATGAGGTCGCTTCAGAATGAGAAATTGAGCGATTTGGATTTTTCCATGATTTGAAAATTCTTTCTCTCTTAAATGTTTTAGTAGTACTATACATATTTTTTTTCCAGTCTGAATTCATTTGATGTTAACTAAAATTTATGAAAGTTTCCAACGTCATGCAAGTTATGCAAATACATATATTTGTTTGGAGCATAGGCATCGGTACCTACGGTACCTACATATATACATAATATAGGCATTAAAAATTGGGGAGGGCACTTTCAATCTGCTAACACAACCTTCCAAACACGGAGCGAGCTTTTTCCCTCTTGAAAAAGTGAAATGTAAGACAATCGTTTTCGTCGCGGGGACTATTTATGGCAGACACGTGTTGACCAGTCGTGGTGTACTTTTTTGACTCGTATACTTTGTTTCTTTATGCAACAAATAGTTTACATTTATTCAGCAGTTTTAATTAATTTTTTTTCCTTTGTATTATCCATACCTTGCCATTAAATCCATTTGCGAACACTTTCAATCAATGTGTCAGATAGTGACTTCTATTTGATGATATAATAGAAATTTCTAAATAGTTTTTAATCAAAATAATTTTATTATTTACCTCCACGACCAATTTTAAGTAAAGAACTTTTAAATAGTACATTAATTATTCTATTTTGCACATACCATTGCGTAACTTTTAGTGATGCTCAATCACTTTAGACCCTTAATTGGCAGGTACCGTATTTAAATTAACTTTGCTATTTCTTGTGTATGAATCATATAAGGATAATAACTAACAACATTGAAGATCAAAAGTCGATAATACAATACAAAACAGGAGCCGACCAATTGCCAACACGGACCTCCAAATCATCATAGGTCAAATCAGGGGGGCATTGACAAGTGAGCATCCCCTGTCGACCGGTCACACCTGCCGTAAGCTCTTTGTCCTGACCAAGAAATCGCGGAAAAATCCGTCGTCAATTCAGTGTATAAATAATAGACTAACAATTGGTATGAAAAATGTCCGTAAGCATTTGATTCTATGATACATTGTATTTGCTGACAGAGTCATTGTATCGACCATAGAACTTACGAAATGATGACTTTAAACGAGACTGCTGAAGTTCAACTGTCTTTTCCATTTATTAAATGATCAACTTTTTTTCCACTCATTTTAATACTTATGTTCGAATTTGCACTATCACAATGACTGTATTTTAAAGATAACATATAATTATGTACAACCATAATGCTTTTCGCTTTCTAAATGAGTTATTTATCCCTATCTAAATAAAAGCATTTAGTCGAATAATCAATAAAAAAGTATTTCCCAAACGTTTTGTTTATAGTGTGGAACATACACACCAATATGACCGTTCAAGAGCAAATAATTGTAAAACATATGGGAAACAAGTTTTAGAATTAATTTTCCACATGTTCGTCCTATATTTGTATATCACAATATTGACAGATGTATACAGGAAGTTAAAAGAAATACAATATATTCAGTGCGAAAACATTTTTTGGCAAAGTTGCGCCCCTTGGCGAATCATTTGTTTATCAATCACTATTGATCAGTATCAAGTAAGTTTAAAAGTTACTTAAATAATATTGATTTATTCTGCAACTGACAATGTACACTTTACCTGTATGTCATGTTCTTACAAAATACAACATTGTTTTCAATTTACATATTCATCATGTTCCTATGACTTGATTTAAGAATTTCTTCAATCATCAAGTTTGTAAAAACATATAAATGTATGTTCATATTTTATAAGGATTGTTGTCCGCTTTACTCTACACTGATGATTCTAATTAAAACATGGGGGTTGCCGGTATGGCCAATCGAAATTTAAAAATTTTGTTTATTTTTTATTGATACCTATACACTGTAATTATAAACAAACATTATACCATAATTCAGAGTCAGTTATTTTGCTGAACATTATGATCTGCAGAATATTGATGTTTTTTCCTTCTAGACTATAATAATATCTAGTATATGTGCATGTATACGATATTAATTTAATTTCCTTGTTTAAAATTCAGTTTCCTCATTTTTTTTCGTTGAAAAACCGATAAAAAACAAAATATTTAGATTGATTGTGTTTATTTGTACTTTATGTGGGTAATTCAATACAAATAATTTTTCAAAATCACGTTTACTTAGAAGTTTGATAGTAATTTCTTTATTAATGTTCATTACATGTATTATTTTTAAAGTAGAAAAATATAGGTATTTTTGAACCTTAGCATTCTTTCGAAATTTCATACATACTTGATAAGATTTCAATCGGTTAACCTTGTACCCAAAAAGCGTTTTCCTTCCTGTAAAGAGCTTAAAAAGATTTCCTGTTCTTGGAAACCAGAAAACTTCCATCTCATTAAAAATAGTTCAAGTCAGATATGGACTTCAATAGTGATATATGAACACACTATTATTCTAACACGGAAGTATTTTTCTTAATAAAAAAAAAATTACACTCTGTTGATATCAAGATTTTATTTCATAAAGTCATAAACATATTTTCTGCATATTTGTGACTTTTTAGTATATACATATGTGTATATATTTAAACATCAACCAAATGTATGTGCGGTATATTTTCTGTCCTTTAAAAATGGAGATGGTCGACTACGCCTAAAAGAGGAAAAAAATGGAATCTGTTTTTTTTTAATACATCGTAATTTCCTTCTATTGCTGTAAATCATAATGCACAAAAACTACCTAAATATTGAATGGAGTTGACGAAAGTATTCATTATGACAGCTTCAAAGTTATTACATATTGCCCAATGCAGAACGTCTTTTCTTTTTCTTAAATCATGAATCCCGTGGGGATCCGGGTTAGAATAGGTCCCCAGTACCCCCTTGCTTGTCGTAAAAGGCGACTAAATGGGGCGGTCCTTCGGATGAGACCGTATAACCGAGGCCCCGTGTCACAGCAGGTGAGGCACGATAAAGATCCCTCCCTGCTCAATAGCCCTAAGCGCCGATCATAGGCCCAAATTTGCAGCCCTTCACCGGCAATGGTGCCGGTGAAGGGCTGCAAATTGGTTGCTAAACAGTATACAACCAGTTAATCAATCTTAAATCATAAATCCTGTACTACAGGTACATCATGCAAAAAGCTTGATGTATCATTCGTTTATGATAAATATTAAGTATGCCAAATATTTTTTTAATCGCATTTTAAGATAGATGTTAAGGGTACAATCCTCTGCAGGTTGATCCCAACTTCCATAGGTCGAACTCAATGTATTGCTACTTCAATTTAAATATATGACAAATTGAAAAACTTCTTTCGTACAAATAGTCTACGCACTATAGACATGTAAAGATGAGCTTCACATTGTGTGAAAAGTAACTCATAGCAAAAATCCTTTCGAAAAAAGATCTTTTAAAATATTTCGGAACTGTGAGTTGAACAGAATAAATGAATATCAAACGAAGCAAGTATTGTACTTTTCATGTTGATTAAAATTATCAACATATTGATTAGGCTAGTTTCTAATATATCAAGAAACTATTATATTTTAGACAAACATTTTGTATTGATGGTCTTGTTTAACTATTGGTTATTCGTAATCACCAACAAATTTTACTGTAGTTGTCTGATAAAAGAGTATTTTGAATATATTGTCGAGGATTTTTATTTCAAATTTAAAAATAACTAGTCCATGAGCCACTGTGGGTGGTCGGTACCATTTTGGGTGAATAAACTTTATAGTGATATTTGGTAAGGTATACTCCTTGCTAGTGAGAAAATGCATGATAGCATCAAATCTGTTGTGGCTTCAACGCTGGAGACACAGTTATTGCCTTTTATTTGATGAAATTAGTTTTTTGAGCTAAATATATTTTCGACCTGCAAAGTGTTTGTCACACAGTTGCCAACCGTGATAGAAACTTCTATTAAAATCACTCCGAGATATAAAGAACATATTAAAAGAGCATTAACTGAGTTACTAGCCTTGATTCTAGCAAAAATTGCATTTTACCAATTTTACTCAACAATTACATATACCTAAAAAAATTGTAAAAAGAAAAAGATAAGTACCAATGCACATATACTAGTTATTCGTCCGTCGGTGACGACGATGACCACTGTCTCATCTTCGTAGGGGAGGGGGCTGACCTGGGCGGTTGGTGCGGAGGTGACTGGTCAGGCCGATCCTTGCACAAGCAGATGATGGAGTTTTTCAACTAGAGCCACACCCCCTTCTTTGTTAATCTCAGCTGGGATGGAGTATCCGCCAGGTGCTTTGCCAGATGACAACAGACTAACTGCTTTCTGGATCTTATTCAACATGGGAACGGCGTCCAGTGACTGATTAATGGGAACCTGGGTAGTCGATTGATGGCTTCGTCGTTGATGGTAGAAAGGCGGTTCAAAAGACCATTGAAATGTTTCGCCCACCTGTTGAGTATCTTTTCCTTCTCTGTGATGAGTGTTAACCCGTCATCACTGAGGAGAGGGGGTGAGTCTGATGGAGATGGCCCGTAGAATTCCCTCAGTCCATAGTAAAAGTTATTACTGTTATGAAATTCTGCGTAGCGTTGGATTTCGTCAGCTTTGGCATTCAGCCAAGAGTCCTGCATATTCCGAAGCTTTTGTTGTACTATGCTGCGAGCGTTCCTCAGAGCGTCTTCTTGGCTGTTGAGGTGGGATCATCTATATGAGCCTTTAGCTTGTAAGCGCTATGTTTGTCTTCTAGAAGCTACATGATCTCGACAAGGTTCTCATCAAACCAGTCTTCGTGTTTATTTTTTTTTTTTTGGTGGAGGGCCCAAGACACTCGAATGCTGTATTGTACATCGTATTGCAAAGTGTGCTCCATGCTGCTTCCACGTCGTGGTCATTCAGCAGGGTGGAGTTCAGGTTTTCCTCCAGGGTGTCAGCAAAGTACTGAGAGGTAGAAGGCAACTTGAGCTTACCAACGTTGAGACATTTTGAAGCCTTAGTCTCCCGGGGACGTATCCTGAGTTTGAATCGGAAGTTGAGAGGAGAAGTTTAGAAACTGTGAGACAATGATCTGTCAAGCAATACGTGCAGCACATAGCCTTGGTGAACAAACGAACTGTCTGTCTCTCTTTCTGACAATGATGTAGTCCTGATCCTTGTTTTCTTCTTGTTCTCTTTGTTATTTCGACCGCATGTATAGGGTCCTCATCAGCTGCGGTAAATTGGCTAGGTAAAAGTGAAGCAGGCCATCGTTTGGGATACTTTTTCTAATCCGCTCCTCTTGCCATGGAGGTGAGCAGTGCGTTCCTAAAAAGGGCTGCTCAGTCGCACAGGTGGCCGCCGAACTTCAATGCTGCTCCGGTCGGTGAAGTGCGACCATATGGCCTGTCACGCCTATGTGCAGATCAGCGACTACCGACTTCCAGTGAATCGGTACATGTCACCTTCGTTGCTCTCCTGTCGCCACAGGGCTTTTGGGTGGATGATAGAAGGAATGAAGATGATCAATGACTTGCACGATGAGTTTGATTAAAATGAAGAGGGGTTGCGCGTCACCAACCTCACTCTCTCGCCCGCAACCATCTAGATCCAGAGGCAGGACAGATATCAGGACGTCTGGAGATGGAGATAAATACAGCGGATGACTAAGACGTGCTATATGTGCTTTGCCTTGCTCCAAGCATTCCACGGTGCTTGCTGTGTCCCCCTTCTTCTCCGTTTAACCATGACGGTTTCCTCGGCAGAGTCCGCCGGTGCATAGTCTTTACTTACATGCGTTATAGGTAGGCAAGCCTTAATAAACAGGGTTTGAGACGGTCAGCGCTTTGTGAAGAGAGAGCTCTCCTAAAGGGATCTCCCTTGAGAGTGTACGGGATCCCTATACCCGGACTAGTGGAGGGAAGGGGCGTCAGGCATTTGCAGGTTGTGAGACACAGCCCAATGCCCACAAAGCATATATATGATTGTGCACATATGTTGCTTAAGTTTGATGAAAATCATATAATATATTACACGTTTAACTTATATGAACATACAAGTGTCCATTGTCACCATGGTTTAGCATGAGATTAAATAAATAAAATATTTCACGTAAAGGCTCGAATTCAGATGTGACATTATTAAGTAAATAAAGAATATACGCATAGGGTAAATCAAGGGAATTTTCCTTCAATTTTCATTTTTAGGATAGGGATAAAGATTTACTATTGAATCAAGTTGTATATATTTGTTACTGAAATAATATTTTGAAATGCTTATACGTGATAAAAATTCTTTAAATAAAATGACCATGCAATATGTTTTTGGTGTGCAAATTGTCACAGTAGTAAGTGCTTTCCTTTGATCAAAATTTCAAAATTGCGTATTCCCCTTTTATGCTCAAGGGTACAATTATATTCCTATGTAATTTAGAGTAATAGCATGGTCTGCATTCAAAGGAATTTTTCAAGAAAATGTCATCCGAAATAAGATAGAAATTGCGTATTGAAAAACCAACCTTCTTCTTTCAAAGACACAGCTGAGAGAACGCACAAGTTGGGTAAGTGTATATAAACAGTTGATACACCATTAAAGCCACAATCAATTGAATGCTATCATACATTTTCTGAAGGTAGAGATGTATGTCCTTCAATTATTAACTATGAAAATTATTCACCGGAGATGGTACCGATACCGAAAAATTCATGGCCTGGCTCATGGACTAAACGTGTAACAAAAGAAATAAAAGAACAAATAACAAAAAAATATTAATCAAAATCATCTGAAAAATTCCTTTTTTGTACAGTCACGCAGCTATATTAAGAAATCATTGAAAATTTCTTGGGAATTTTAGATTTTTCAAAGAGAATTAAGTTAAATTTTTTTTATACATAAGATTAATTTATCATTAAATATTGTATATTAAACATTTTAAAAAGAGTGCAAAAGAGGTGAACCACCACCATGTCATTATGTATTTTCTATAAATAGCGAACTGTCCCTTGATACAGAAATAAGTTGATAGAACAACAGTACCGTGGAGTAACTTCTTTGAGTTTTATAAGAAATGTATACTGAGTATTTACAAATATCGAGTTGCTGGCATACGCCTGAATTGGCGGTACACACTTCTGCACTGTAGATTGTATTTATAAATGAATTCTTAGCGATTCATTAATAAGCTCATTTTTGACTGAGCCAAAGCTGCAAAAATATGGTCCGCTTTTTTAATTACTCGTATAGTAGTTGAAAAACATCTGTTATGCCTAAAACGCACAGCTAGAATTCCACTGTCTGATTGGTAGAATAATTATTCGAAACATTTGCACGAAATCTTACCCATTGTTTTTAATTTTATACTAATAACCCGAAAATTTTCGTGAACCTATGCTTACCTCGGGATTCTAGCAGCACTTTCCAAGTATTTCAAGTCAATTTGTCAATCTATACAAATCATATGTGCTGATATGTCTATCTAACTGTTGCTCTTTGCACTATTTTTGACATGAATGACAGAGGAAAGGTCGACCAGTATACATGTAGTTAAATAGCTGACTGCCTTCGAAAGGAAATATAATCGACGAATGTAAAAATGCATGGTTACTGTTTTGAAATTAAAGCAATATATGGGCGATGGTAAGAAAACGTGATAGAGGACGAGGCTTGCCAAGCCCTCTTACGTTTTCGACCCGAGACCAAAGATCGCTTATATTTCAAGATAGTTATCGTGTATTTTGTTTATCCTGCAACAGAATTTTACATTATGTATTCTAATGTTAATAGGCAAGCTCACCGCAGCTTGTTTTTGCTAATTTTTTACAAGCCAAATAAAACTCTTTCATGAAGATGAATAATGTCATTTATTAAAATGACGGTATAAATGTGAACAATTTAACAGACAAGAATTCATTGTACTGTAATGATTAGTGAAAATATGAACATGACATAGTAGACAGAGTTGTAATTTTAAGATGAATTAATCTCTTCTCCCTTAAAAAACTAGTATAAGGTGATACATGTGTATATACTTGTAATAGCCTGTAATGAGAGTTTAAGAATCTTTTTTTCGGAATGCAAGGCAGCTGTTAAGTAAATTATTAGAGTAAAATAACAAATAAGCGAAAGATAAAGAAATTAGAATTGCACCACGAAGAAGAATCCCTGACATTGAAGAGGGGTACTGGAAGCTATAAATCTAAAAAAAGAACGAAACACGTATTTTCTGCTATCAATAGAGACCCGAGGAAAGGTACAATATGCATAGTCAAAGAGGTACCGAACCATTAGAATTGATCCTGTTTATATTCTGTAATTGAATGTAGTAGAAAATCTAGCTACATTTAAAGAAATTTTAATACCGTATTAGCAGAATTTTACTTAAGATATATTTTTGGAATTGTTAGCGAGGGTACCAAGATCGCTAAGATTGAATAGCGCTACAAATGATTGCAGTTTATTTGTAATAGCTTCTTAAGTGAGCTTTTTAAAATTGCTAAAAATACATTTCGCTAAAAATAAAATGCTATTTTTTAAGGACAAATCGCTAATCTTGCGTCCAGATAAAATTACACTTATACGTATACCGTATAAAGTTAAATATTTGATCATAACGTCAGGTAGATTAGTCCTATGCAAGTTAATATGCATTCATGTATTTATCCCGAAATACACGAACATAAATCTATTTCTTTCATTGTATTTAGTCCTTTTTAAGCAGCTCAAATGGAGATGATTTATATATTACCATTTATTGATACATGTATTTTCCCAGTGCACACGCACAAACTCTGAAGTTGACATCTGACTGACTATGTGGTTTTTTGAGACCAGGTCTTCCAACAATCAATTGGGATCCCCGTAGATATCAATTGCGCCCGTTATTAGCAGACTCCTTTTTGTATTCATATGAAACAGAATTTATGCAAAATCATGCGTGAAAAGAGGAAAAATCTTGCTAAGGCCTTCAACTCGACATTAAGATATATCGACGACGTATTGTCAGTTTTAAACAATTAAATGCTTTCTTTGTTTGTTATTACTGGAATGAACGGAAGAAGCTGTTGCAGAAAAAATACATAACCCGCGTAAGCGGTTTATGTAATTTTTTTCTGTGATAGCTGCGACTGTTCATTCCAGTAATAAGAAACAAAGAAAGACATTTTATTGTTTATATTTATATCTGTTTAAATAATCAATTAAAGTAGGATTAAAAAGATTAATTATGGTATGAATGATGCGAACATCTTTATACGTTTCATTGATGGAACAGCCACTGATTGAGAAATCTGTACAGCCGACATGCCTACTTTAGTTTATGCAGTGATGAACGCAATGGGGTTTCTTAAGAAATAAAGGAGAAAAAATTCAGTGGATGTAAATAGAAGGGGATGAAGAACCTTTAGCTGAAAAAATACCTGTCATTCAATTTTTTTCATACTTTGCATATCTCTAACTTAGTATGTCCCAAATACCTTAAAGCAGAAATATCAATAGGTTTCTAGAATTATTATTGAGATATTGAGTGACAATTACGAAACTCCACAGTGTCCAAGTGAAGTTTGGATTCTCCATGTTTCTGGGCTAATTACTCGGTCGATCATAAAAAAATTTTCAGCATAGATAAAAAATATGTCAGCAAAAATGTGTCTTTTAAAATACTTCAAAGTATGAATATCGTAAAAAAAAATTCGAAAACAAGATTCTTTTGTCACATCGCATCTGGAGACGGAAAATTGCGTTCTTTTTTTAGACAACTGAAACACCAAAAAAATTAATCTCCTAAAAATCCTATTGATTAACCGCAAAAATATCAATGGGTGAAGCTGAGCTCAATATTGCACAGGGCATAGTTAAATAAGACATGAGCATGAGAAAATCGCGTCATGTTTACATTTCTCGCGTACGGGAAAACCCTACTATGACGTCACACATTTGCGAAATAAGCGAAGTAAGACACAACTACAAAATATTTCCGTCAACAACTATGTAAAAATATTTTTTTGTGTTCTGTAATATATAAAATATCCCCCCATGTACTGATCATGACTCGTTTTTATGATATCATACTACCCAAATTTTACCTTGATTATATAATCTTGCTGTACTAAGATGTGACATCAGTGACTCGTTGGACGCGTAGTGTAGGGAAACAGAAGAGTGGATCAATCTATTCCGTAACTTGAAATTATTTGCAAGAAAGTTTGAATGTTTTTAGATAGATATAAGATGGTGAACTCAAACAAACAGTCATTTTTTTTTTACAAATACTGTGGTTTCAATCTGGTTTTGTACATATTTTATCAGAGATTATGACGTAATTAAACTGAGCCACGTGACCATACATCCTTCCTCCCCTTAACAATAATAATTGACATTCTTATGTCGATACAATATATAATGATGAACTTAAGATAGCAGATACCTCAGAGTCTGACACATTTATACGAGGATATTTTTTCTTTAAAGAGGCGTAAAGGGTAATCTAACAAACAAGCTCTATGATAAACGTGATAACCTGTACTCGTCTATTGTCAACTTTCCTTATTTATGCAGCAATATTCCTTCATCACGTATGAATTTCTAAAATGGGGCAAATTATTGACAAACAAATTGATGAAGCAAGGCATTATTCCCTAAGTTTTATGATCAATACAGTGACTTTGTCAGCAAATAGAATTATCATTGAGTCAAATTCTGACTGAGGGTTTTCATATTAGGTTTTAGATCATTATTTTTACACTGAATTAACGGCGGATTTTTCCGTTATTTCTTATCCTATTTTATATCGTTTAAAGGACTCGAATACTGTTCTTTATCTACATGTCCTTCATACATATTTTTTTTAATTACAGGACTCTTCCATCACAGAAATTTGACTACTAAGTGTTCATTTACCATCTGATAATGTACCAACAGTTATGGATTATCAAACAACGAATGTTTTAATTTTTACAGGTTCGAATATCTCTCTCTCTCTCTCTCTCTCTCTCTCTCTCTCTCTCTCTCTCTCTCTCTCTCTCTCTCTCTCTCTCTCTGATATTGATATGGAATTATAGGTATAGCAAATAGAAATGAAACTTTAAATGATGATTATAAAAGTGAAAGATAATTAGAATAATTGGCATTAGATCATCACAGAAACACAAAACATAATAAAAGTTCAAAAATACAAAAATATAGAAATTCATAATTTTAATACTTAAATTAAAGCCGAGGAGTGACAAACCAAACTAAACTAGGGCTAATTGTAACGGGGACCGTTACAGATGTTCCCCAAACGCTCCCCAACTCCCTTTTGGTGCCATATATTCCCTGTAAGCGCTATTAAATAAGACACACTTTATGCAATTTAGACTTAAACAACGTTTTCCCAGAAGAATACAAAATATATTTAAAATTTAGCATTGCAAACGTGGTCATCTGAATGCATGTGCGTAATGATCATATCATCTTGTCTACACTATTTATATATTTCAATATACTTAATATCAAATCAATTAATCCAAAAATATTAAAAAGTACACTCATTTAAGCGTATTTCTAATATTACTCATTTCACGTGCACACACGTGCATGCACGTGCATGGGGACTATACTTTCTTGTAGGAGTCTATTATGTCTATCTATGTTCTAAATCCCACCCTGTTTGGTTGAAAAACAAGGGAGTTATAGCCATTTACAGTTTTAGCCAGTAAGATTGCAGCACACGTGCATGCGCGTGTTTTCACGAAAATTGTTATAAATCATATTTTAGTACATCCTAAACTATGTATATATTTTAGATTTCATAGCATTTGGTCAAAAAACAAAAAAGATATTGAGATTTTTGTTTCAGCCAATCAGATCGAAGCGCACGTGCACGTACGTGCATGTATGTGCATGATGACCATACCTTCTTGTAGGAGTCCATTATATCTGTCTATGTTCTAAATCCCATCCTGTTTGGGTGAAAAACAAGGGAGTTATAGCCATTTAAAGTTTAAGCCAATCAGATTGCAGCGCACGTGCATGCGCGTGTTTTCAAGAAAACTGTAACATATCGTATTGTAGTACATCCTAAAGTATGCCTATATTTTAAATTTCATATCATTTCGTCAAAAAACAGAAAAGATATTAAGATTTTTGTTTCAGCCAATCAGAGCAAGGCGCACGTGCATGCGCGTGAGTTCTTGCTAATTTGACAGTGTCATTTTATCTACACTATTAATATATCTTTATATAATGAGTTTCAAATCATTTAATTAAAAAATGTAAAAGTTATAGCTATATTAAGTATATCGGTCATTTCACTCATATCACGCCCACGCACGTGCATGCGTATGCGCGCAAAATGACCTTCGTTCCGCACACCTACACTACACACCTATTAACCCTAAAAAGGTTTTAGCTTAGTTGAGTGATCAGTTTCTGAGAACACTCGCGGACAAAAAAGTACCGGAGAACAAAGAAGAAAAAAAAGAATAATAATAATAATAAGAAACCGAGTAAAAACAATATGTTCCCAAACTCCGTTTGGGGAACATAACTATGTACAAACTTCAAATTTCCTCTTACATTTATGAGCAAAAAACTTTCGGAGAACATAGAAAATAGGTTCCTGAGCAGATACGTTTAAAAAATGAAATCATTCCCAGGGAATGCTTTTTTTCAAAAAGTCATACAGTAATAGACTTAAGAGAGTCGACATCATTGTCAATTTAATGAAGTCTTAATCTTGAAAAAATTGGAAACAAGGAGAAAAGACAAATGAAAGTGGTATTATAAGAATATCTCCAACTTTTCGCTAAATTGAGAACACCCTGTTTTAAATTCTCCTCAAATAACTAAAAATGTCTTTCAAATGTTAACGGCAAAAATGTCATACCAAAGTGTTCATTGCAGATTAAAATCTAATCGAGGAAAGAACGTTCAGTACACGTCATAGACTCATACAAAATCTTTATATATAAAATAGTAGATTCCCTTTATGAAAATTAAATAATTCTAAATCATGTAAATATTGTTTCAAAATGAATAAGAGCTGTGTTTAAAAGGAGGGCAACATGAATTTAGTTTTCTCGGATTGTATTGAGGACATGTTCTCTTAGTTTGAATTTCCATGATCCCCCAAGAGTGAAATAAACTGGAAATTCGTGTTTATGACAGTTTAAAAAAATTAAACTGTTATGATGTATTTCTTGTTATTTAAATTATCTAGCTATTTTTCTTGGTGTATTTGGTTTTACCTGGTTTGAAGCCCAAGACAAATGTCAAAGAAATGGACAAAAAATACCGACTGGTCCTGAATCTAAGCCAAGCTCATCTTATTGGACTACATACCATAAACGCACTTCTCACTGGATGTGTAATTTAGGTAAACTTAGTATTAATCAATATAGAATGTTATTGGCAGCAGTTTCAAAACAATATTGATAAATTTTATACAAGGATTGTAATTTAAGGAAGTTTGTATTTCCTATTTAATTTTACTTAAGTATTTGACTTATATTATATATAAATCAATAAATAAGCATTCGTCGTTATATTTTCTAAATACCAATTGCAGAACTAGTAATATATATTTCATGAATTCTCAGAACTTAATTTAATCACCGAAAATTTCTTATTAATGATTTGCCGAATATGTTGTAATTCAACAATCACTTCTAATTTTAAAAATGCACACTTTTTATTTTAGTTCAATAACACTAAATGAGAATAATTTAATTTCAGTTGTAATGCGTCATTTAATTGGTTAAACGGTTTTATCCATTTCGTATAATATAACTTGCCTACGTCACAATGAGTTACGTCAAAAACGTATCATTCCGCTTGACGTTACTTTTAAAATAATGCTCTCTTTGAAGCCTTTTTCTGGAGGAAATATTGTCTCATTGTCTACATCAAAATTAAATTATAAGAAATGAAGCTTATATTCAAATGTGTTATTCGATATAACAAAACTTGGGGCAGTTTACGCTTATTTATAAACCGATTCGCAGTTTATAAAGCGTAAACTGCCCCAAGTTATGTTATATCGAATAACATAAGTTGAAATAAGCTCCATTCCTTAAGTATAATCTTACTCATCCAACGGTAGTTCATGAAAACGTATAACGTGCACGTTTTCATGAACTCAAATAGAAAGACAATCTAAATGATCATGGATACCCTTCCCACTAGAAGCATGTGTCAGTGTTCTGATTGTGCATTTATTTTATGAATGGCATTGAGTGGATTATACAATTCTTTTTTTTTTTTTTTTGTAATGTGATCGACAAGATAAAAATGTTTTCTGTAATTTACGTATTAAGGAATCTTACTACATACCTACACAATATATTGTATGTAAACGATTAAATTGATTTCAAATCAATTCTACAAAGGATTTTATTCAAGTATAATTGTACAGTGCATGTAGCAATATGTATAGTTGTTCGATTTCATTTAAGCATATTTTATTATGTAACAATTACAAAATGGATTGGGCAGCAGGCATATCCTATATAAGCCCTCTCCAAGTGTATAGTTCTTCGGCCTAATTTGTTAATAATAATATATAGTTACTGTGGTTTCATTAATATTCGTGGGCATCAATTTTCGTGGATTTAGTAAAATTCACAGTTTCGTGGATATGTAAATTCGTGGATAATGGTCCTAACAGAAAAAAAATGTCTATCTTTTCATTTTTTCTTTCGTCGTTATGCTTTAGCGGGAACATTGTGCCGTTTACAATGTTAGGGTACGTAGATATGTTTTAAGAAAATTACTAACAGGAGAAAACTCTTTAATTATTTATTTATCTCCATTGGCTTTTCAAAAGTTGGAACCTTCAACAATGAATTATTCCTTTAATGCGCACGGACAAAAATTATGATCGCAAGTGTGGAATACGGACGGTAATTAAGGAGCAACAGGATATCAGAAGTAACAACAATTAAGTATTATTTCAATTCACAAAATGGCGTTAGTTACTCATTTTCACATGCACGGCGTGTTTCGGGACTTGATAGAGACATCCAGACCCCTTGTTTGAAGATCTCGGAATAAAACACATTCACGTGCGATCATGCGCGATGGGTACAACATCCGCTTAAACAAGTAATATGAACTACAATCATTCAACCATGAATGACAGGACTTTCGCAGCATACATGTATACTCATTACCTCATGTATAACAAAAATATGTTTCTAAGCAAACAGATAAAATTCAAATAGCATTAAATTATGTTGATAATTTGTATGAATTGAGCATGTTTTTAACGGCAGAGAGTAATAAATTATTTTTATCAGATTTTTTAGGTAACGGTAATTTGTTATTTTCTCTGTACAGGTGATAATTAGGGTTTAGACACTTAAAAAATTGTTTGAGAAAACAATTTAACACATTAACGCCTGATTATCATCCTATGGCTTTGGTGGGTATATCGCTGATTGGTATATGCACTGCGTTTGCGGACAGATCTACGTGTTGTTTGTTTATCTCCGTGCAAAACTTTTTCCTAAAAAAAGTTCAGATAATTATTTAAAATTATTTCTTCATTTTTTAAAATAATTATTTTAAAAAAAGGAAAAATAGGTCTTTAAAGTCGATCTGTTGAGGAAAAAAAGGAGAAAGGCTATTTAATATATATTAACGAAAGTCGGAATGGGCTTTTAAAAGGTTTATCGTAAATCAAAATGAGGCACCAAACTTCGTTGAACATTTGATTTCGTTGATCAACTCAACAACGAAATCCACGAAAATTGGTGTTCCACGAATATTGATGAAACCACAGTATCAAGTAAAACAGTGCAATTACAATACTCAAAACAATTTCCTTTAAATAACAAACCTTATTTAGTTGCTTGAGTTTCTGATTGGTTATATCTAGGTTTTTTTGCGACCAGGTTTCAACAATCTATTAAAATTTTCATGGATACTTATTACGCCCTTTTTTTTACAGAGATATAGGCAGTATTTGAGCAAAATTTTGAGCGTGAAAAAAAACACATCTGTTTCATATTTGGATACTTACCTTTAAAAGGATGTTAATGGTAATCTAAAAACAAAACTATGATAAAAATGGTGATTTCATTTCTTTCTATCATCAACTTCCCTTATTATGCAGTAGCGTACATTCATCATCTGCATACAAAGTTTATGTATCTCAGTTGATTTGATACGCAAGAGCTTGCTCTGCGTTTGAACAATTTCTAAAACGAGGTAAATTATTGATAAACAAGTTGTTGAAAACAAGAATATCCGGTTCTATGGTCAATGGCCTTCAGCAAATAAAATTTATTATTAAGTCAAATGTTGACTGACGTTTATCATACTAATTGTTAGTCCATTACTTATACACTGAATTAACAACGGTTTTTCACGTTATTTCTCAATCATGATAATGAGCACTAGCGGGTGTGACCGGTCGGCAGGGAAGTTTACTCCCCCATGGCACCTGATCCAACCTCCAATGTTTTGGAGGTCCGTATTTGCTCTGCTCCTTCTTGTTTGCATTGTTTAATTGGACTTTTGATATTTTTAATACTGTTTGTTATCTCCATTAGTTTTATCATGTCAGAATAAATTATACAAAAACAAATATCAGTTACTGTTAAGGGGGCCGACTATTGTTTTATTGTGAGAAAACCACAATAGCGAAACTCTTCATTTTTATACCATATATAACTTACATTAACTTCAGTGTACATGCAAAGTTTGGGGGAAATCTACCGTCCAGGTATTTTTGAGGGACCGTCTCAAAATACATGTACATTTACCATAGGATTATTTAGGAAAGTGTCAGTTTTTAGCACTTGAAAGCAAATTATACAAATACTACAATAGACATTTTGTTCAAACTATAATATTTGATGAGTTATACTGTATTATACAATATATGTAGGAAACACAAAATTCTACCGTCTTGTTTCCAGAGGGGGCATCTCAAAATGCAAAAAATTAGCAAATTTTACTATTTTTATAGAGTATTACAATATATGAGTGACACAATGGATTCACATTAAAACATAATAAATATATTGGAGATATTCTCAAGTTTCTAAGTTTTAAATTTCAAGAGCCTATGTTTATTACTTTTTCTTGAATAATATTTTTAGTACCCCTTTCTTAAAGAGCTACAGATTATCATAACGTCAAAAACGCACTGCAACGATGTCAACCTATCTATCATATGCATAATCGGTTAAAAAATCAGTTATATCAAATTGTAATTACATTTTTTTACCTTTAATTTCTTAATTTTATTTAATTTCAATAATCAAGCGAAAAAAGTTGCATTAAAACAGTAATTACGCTTCATTTTACTATGATGCGCGATATATTGCGCATTAAAACTATAGTTGGCCCCCTTAAATCTATTTTTTTTTTTTTTTTGCAGGATGTTACTCAGATAAAGATCTTTCTTTCAAAAGAATGAACAATTATTCCCTGAATGTTCCATCACCTGGATTATGTCAAGAAAGATGTATTAAAAGAACGCCGAGCACATTTCTGTTTGCAATCAAGGTTTTTGTATATTTTATAATGTGTGTTAACAGCTAAAAGATGTCGACGAAATAGAACAAAAACAATTTAAGAAGTTCTTTGAAACTTTGAAATGTAGAATATTATAAATAAATTTTTGAACACTAACACTACTATCGATTATGACTGCTGCTCATATAATTCAATGTTTTTAAATGAAAAAGAAGATACACAATTAGATTACGGCTGCTTCCAAAGGAAATAATCGCTTAACGGTCTGAATTTGAGGTTAATTTTATATTTTATATTAAATAGATAAGTACTTACTTAATTTTAACATAAAAATGCGAGTGAAAAATAATTTTAGATAATCAAAGTTAAATGCATTTAATCTTATTGTAAGACATTGTGGATGCACCTAAATGAGTACCGAAACGTCGTTAAGATTTAAGCAACACTGTTGTCTTGCAACGATAGACAAAAACTAAATACAATTATTCATTTGTCTTCAAATTTTGCAAAATATAAAAAAAAATCGAAATAATTGATGTAGGCAAACGTCAATTTGATGAAATGTATTAAGTGTTTCATTTTTAGGGGGGCGACCCTGTGTCCATTTATTTGCTCATAACCAAATATACATCTTATATTTATCGTTAGAACAATTTATGCATCTGTCTGAATGAACCTCCCAAGAAACCATCAAGTCAACTTAGCAACTGTAAATTCTGCATGGTAAACAGTAAATTCTCACCGGAGCCAGAGTGTAATGGCAAATTACCTTTCAGAGTATTCTTCTCCAGTAAGTAAATACCAGTCACACTTGAAACGCTTGTTTTTATATTAAATTCTTTTAATAATTTTACCAAACACAATACAATTTATATTAAAGTCTGAATCCATATCTATCATGAATTGATGATTTAGGCTAAAAACGACTCAAAGGAACAAATGTGCCGATGTATACAAATTGCAATAAAAGGATAAATAAAATTTATGTAATAAAAATTGTATATACGGTTATGTAACAAAAAAAAAACAACAGAAAAAACCTCGAAAATTCATTGCTAAATGTGGATAACGATGGCTTAGTTCAAAAAATCATATTTCGGTGTTTCCTTTCAATTATCGAATATATATTTAATTTGGCATATAGTTTTTTTTAGAATTCCTTATAAACTTATATTAACTTCCCTTATATAGTTGTATTTCAAAAGGACATCAATTTACCGGCATCAAACTGTGACAAAACAAATAAATGCTGTGAAATACATATAAATCGAATGAATGAACGAGAAAATCTAAGTGAGTAATTCAGTTTGTATATTTTATTTATATTCATTATGAAGACAAGATCAAGAAGTTACAATCGCTTTAGATGTTTTTCATTCACTTCCGCTTGATTATACCTGTCTTTCATGATTTTAAGTAGAAAGATGAAATCAAACTGCATATGATATTTTTTTTTTCTAAAGATAATATTTATTTTTTAGATATATCTCTGAGTAAAGTCTAAGAAAGATTATATCTAGATGATAAATGTTCATTGTTCTTGATGAACTTCTCTATAGACACAAGTATTTGCATTTTTTGTTTACTTTTTTCACAATTTCTTTTATCCAGATACAAGAGGACGTGATTTTACCTTTGCGTTCCGCAAAATATGGGATCTGCTAAAACCGCCATTATGGAACAAGTCCAGTTGTATTGTTTTCATAAGGCAAACTTATACAAGTTTTGATCAAGGTGTTTTTATTCTCTGTGTTAAATAAATGTTAAATATTAAATAAACTTTTTATCTCAGTTTCGAAACTTGAATTGATTTGATTTCGAATAACGTGTTGCACTCCTGTTAAGATAGAAATAATTAAAGTGTATGACACATTTATAATTGCAGGTGATAAGCTTACCGACTTCGACAAAAGCAAGATCTCCTCTTGTCAACAGTGCCTTAAAACTGGATGTCCATTTGTTGATTGTAACGATTCTGTGGATACAGTTTTCTGCTCAAAAGTATGATCATTAATGTTTTTTATCATTCAAACAGTGCAATTTTCCTGGATTTTAAATGTGAAAATCATTCTGTAAAACATGAATGTCCAGAAAGAGTTTTGCTTTCATTCAAGAAGCGTTATTTGCAATAATTAATATCTTTTTTAATCATCTGGTTGCATAAGTTAAAAAAGATGCTATTCAAATCAGCAACAATTTTTTAGCATGGTTCTGGTGTTTTAACAAGAAACAAAGTCTGATTTTAACAAGAGGCCCACGGGCCTTGTAGGTCACCTGAGCATTATGTAACAACTTTCCAGTTATTGAATTTGATTTAAGCTAGATGCTATATGGCATTCACAATTTTGAAAGAAGCACCATTGATCATCATAACAATACACTTAGCAGTTGCTTAGCTTGGTTACTGAATATCCATACACAGGATAGGGGAACAATATTGCATTCCAACTAATCAGTAATATTCAGCAATAATCAGTAGTGCCCCTAACACTGTGACATAAACCCCTGATCCTAGGTCCACAAATTGCACAAATTTTAAAAAGGCACCCTTAGAATTGCCTATCAAAAAATAAATAAATGTTTTATATATAAAAAGGAGCAGATTTCAAACAATTAATTCATTTTCAGTATATAAGTAGACCCCCCCCACCCCCACCCCTGACCCTGGGGCCTTGAATTCACAATTCTGCAAGATTAGGGCCCTTGCTCATCATAACTATTTAGGTAGTTCATCTGCTTCATACCCAGATCCAGAGAAGAAAATTTTCAAAGATTTAATGTATTTTCACTATATAATCAATAGAGCCCCGCCCTAACACCAGAGCCCCTGACCCTGGGGCCATAAAATTCATAATTTTAGAAGAGGCATTCTTGCTCATCATAACTATGTACTTAGTTAGTTTATTTAATACCTAGGAACAGAGAAGAAGATTTTCAAAGAATTCATGTATTTTCACTACATAATCAATAGAGCCACCCCCCCCCCCCAACACAAGAACCCTTGACCCTGGGGTCATAAAATTCACAATTTTGGTTGAGGCACTCTTGCTTATCATAACTATGCACTTAGTTAATTTATTTAATACCTAGGAACAGAGAAGAAGATTTTCAAAGAATTCATGTATTTTCACTATATAATCAATGGAGCCCCCCCCAACACCAGAACCCTTGACCCTGGGGCTATAAAATTCATAATTTGGGTAAAAGCACTCTTGCTCATCAAAACTATGCACTTAGTTAGTATATTTAAGACAAAGGGGCAGAGAAGAAGATTTTCAAAGAAATCATGTATTTTCACTATATATAATCAATAGAGCCCCCCCCCCCAACACCAGAACCCCTGACCCTGGGGCCATAAAATTCACAATTTTGGTAGAGGCACTCTTGTTCATCATAACTATGCACTTAGTTAGATTTATTTGATACCCAGGAGCAGAGAAGAAGATTTTCAAAGAAATAATGCATTTTCACTATATACTTATTTAGCCCCGCCCTAGCACTAGAACCCCTGACCCCAGGGCCATGAATTTCACAGTTTTCGTAGAGGACTCAATGCTGATTACAATCATGCAAACAGTTTGACTGCTTGATGTCCAGAAGTAAAGAAGAAGATTTTTAAAGATTGCATTAATTTTAGTGGTTTTGGCCCCACCCCTCAGGCCCCAGGGGGGGGGGGGGGGCAGGGATCGTGAAATTCATAATTTTTGTTCCCCTTCACCCATAGATGCTTTGTGCCAAAATAGGTTGAAATTGGTTCAGTGGTTGCTGAGAAGAAGCTGAAAATGTTCAAATGTTAACACACGACGCACGACGCACGACGACGGACGAAAACGGATAGCAATAGGTCACCTGAGTTTACTCAGGTGACCTAAAAATAGTTGTATATTTATAAATAAACAATTCTCATTAAGACAATATCTGTGGTCCCCGGTTACTCGTCAATTTATAAACCTTCAGTAAAAATCTTAAAAATTACTTTATATTATAGTCTGAAGTCTGTGTTTTATAGATGTGCAAGGGTTTAAAAATATTAAATAGTTGAAATAGTCGACGACACGCGAAGAAGTGCTTTGAAGGTGGGGTCATTTGATTTCATGAATATCAAAAGAAATGTGTGACAGTCACACACTTTGAAGCTTTCATAAATATCGATAGCAGGTTTTTTTCAAAGTCGAGATCGAAATGTAATGTAAATATTATATTTAAAAAGGTTGTGTCAAAATTTCTTTGTTGAACAACCTTGCGCTCTATGTTTCCTACTTAAAAGTATCACGATTATGAATCTGTTCAGTAAGTACATTTACATAGAATTAACATCTTGTTGACCTACTAAGAATAGATAATATGTCACGTAAATCCATACCGTCACAGGTGAATACCTCCGGAAACCGTGTTTATTTTATGAGGCTACACATGGAGCTTGTATTTGAGCAGTACAATCAACCAATTTCATTTTTTTAAAATTCAAAACAAAGTTCTCACGAGACTTCGATAGATATCATTTACGCAGCATTGTAAAGGCTTGAATAAGGGAGCGGGGCCTGATTATACAGGAAAAGTTTAATAAACAAGCATAATAAACAACAATAAAACTTATTAATGCATTTTAAAAGACTTGCTAGTTAAGTCCCATGTAGCTGGTTATAGACAAAGCACTAATTGCGATAAAGAAGAAGGTATGGTTTCCATACAAATTTTGCCCTGTAATTTTCTGAAAAATGATACTGGTGTAAAAGTTGAAAACTCATGCTTTTTAAATAATTTAAATTCAATGCAGAAAAATCATACAAGTCATTTTTCTCAAATGTGTTTTTAAATGCTAATTATGACGTCATAAACATGTGCATTTTCCTGTATTTTCTTAAAAAGTTGCAGAAGACACCAAATTTCAATGTAATTTTCTTTCAGATAACATTGTCCACAGGCATCGCCCACAAAGATCTTGAGATATGTGATTTGTTATTTAATTTTGCATAAAATATCAAAAAATTAACGTGGGCGACGGCTGTGGACACTGTTTTCTATAGGAAAATCACCCTTGAAATGTGCCATTTTGAGGTTTTTTCTGTTGAAAATAGAAAAATGCTTCACTTTAATGACGTCATATTTCCAGAATGGTAAACCTTCATGCCATATTCTTTCCTAAATTATCAGAGTCATTTATTTAACTAATATTAAAGCCAGTTTCAAAACATTTTGATGTCATTACATTTTTAGGGCGCAATAAAGCTAAAACCATAGCTTCTTCTTTGTAAGCATGACGACATTTTGACGAGAGGCAGATTGAGTAATTTTTTTGCATTGAAAAATGTGTTTTATTATTAAACGGAATATTTTTATCAGGTTTAAATAGTCGATTAATACCAATGTTTATCCTTTGTTAAGTGCAATTATTCATTAACTATCAAGAGAATGTATTTTATTAATTATGTCGTGTTTTAGAAAAAGGATATTTTTCTCAGCTTGAAAAGTGCTGCTGCTTTCGTTAAATCGAAGGAGTGATTTTATAAGTACACAAAATATTTGGTAAAAGTCAAATTTCGACATTGGATCATTTACCTGAAAATGTGACTATTAAAACGCGAATTCTATTCAAATCAGCACCTTTCAGAAATTACAAAGTATGCAGAAACAATTCATAGTTTGAATTTTTAATTTCAACTAGGGTATGCGATATTGAAATTTGTTCATGACCTACATTCAGTACACGACCTATGCATTCATCACGCGACTGTCCATCGATGGGGCCAAACTTCATACAGTACAGAGTGGGTTATACTATGCTATTTCCATAAGTATTTGAGTTCTGTGATAATAAAACAGCTTAACTAAAATATATTCATTTTTAAAAAGGTCCCCTTTTAGCACGTTTATTTTCCGTTGAATTCTCATAGAAGACCTTAACAGAGCTGCGTATGTTACACCGTTGGCTTTGAAGATTTTTCAACATGTTTTAATTCTTAGGCGTGTAAATTATCGCAATTTTCCTGGACATTGCCACTGCGAAGAACACACGAAAGAATATAGTAGTATATGTATATAAATACACATTAAAACAATTTCTTCCGAAAAAAACAAACAAAAAAGCACAAAAACTATTCCAAAGAAGTTACAATTATTTCATTTAATCTAAACAAATACCTGTCTTGTACACTATACTAACCGTTTGAATATCCAAAGAAACTTTACACTCTATCCACGTTTTTTGCTCATAAATTCAGAAAAATTATTCGAATCTATTAACTAAATGCAACAAAGAAGATGATAATTAAGTTTGGATTTCATCTCCCAATCTTGTGAATTTTATCATAAGACAGAAAAAAATCCATGTGAAATAAAATAAATAATGTTTCTTTATTCCAGCAACTGTATGTGAAGTGTATAATTATGTATTTGTACACGTCATGCATTGGTCATGATCAATTAACAATAAGTAAAGCCGAATATTTATTATGTACAACATTTAGAGCGAAATTCAGAAATACGCATGGCATACATGTCAGGAAGGTAGTATCAGGGGGAGGGGTGAGACCTTGTTACGGAGATAAACCTTAGCCACCACTCCCCCCCCCCTTTAAGAAATTTGAACGTCTTTTAAGCTGTTACGATATTAATAAAATACAAATTGATGTTTTTTTTCAATTAAATTAAATTGAGTAAAAGTTTGACTCTTACATAATCGATTTTTTTTTCGAGTTTGGAAACTGGGTTCATCTTCTTCTTTCGCTTTATCAAACTTTTTGTACGTATCTATTTTTGTCTATTTTTTCACAAAACACCGAATAAGAATACCCGGAGAACGAAAAAATTGATTGATTGATTGTATTTTCTTTAACGTCCCTCTCAAGAATTTTTCACTGATATGGAGACGTCACCGTATGCCGGTGAAGGGCTTCAAATTTTGACCTTTACTCGGCACTCAGGACCATTGAGCAGTGAGGGATCTTTATCGTGCCAACGCCTGCCGCTGACACGGGGCCTCGGTTTTTAAGGTCACATTCGAAGGAACCGCAACTTTCACTTCAAAGTGCCGAGCGCATGGCGAAGGAACAGTTGCTACCCATTTAACGACTAGGTCGGTCGCGGCCGAGATGCGAAGTCACGACCTCCCGATCACGGAGCGAGCGCTCTACCGACTGTGCCACCGTGAACGGTAGAACGAAAAGAAGAACCGCACCCACTCAAAGTTAAAAGAATGCACATAATATGCAAAATAAAAAAACAAGCAATGATATTATTATATTTATCGTATCTCAAGCTACAGCTCACAATGTCTTTCTTAATATAGAACCTTATTTAAATGGCTTCGCCCATTTTCTTGTAATAAAAAAAAACGTACTCTGTTCGAAAGAAAATGTTCCGTAATTTGTTTGTTCGGTTTTTGTTGGAATATGGATTGTATTTCCTGATAGTCAAAGTAACTTATAATGATTCAACAGTATCTTAATTAGAAATACTATGTTATTCATTATGAAAATTAAAATAAAACTGTATCCTCAAGTATATTCTGTTATATAAGGGCGAAGAAAGGGACCAAGCTACCGTATAGCGGGTTATTTTAGCAGGGTGCTAATTTTGGCTTATTTCAGCGTTTTGATAGTAGCCTGCCTAAATTTTAATCGATAAAATATTTAGTAGTCTTCTTAGTCTTCTTCTGCTGTGAGTAAAAATCCTCTGTCCGCTAAAATAAATTACACCAAAATTATTGACATAACTTTAAGCAGGCTAAACGCCAAATTTTTCTCATCGAAATCTTGATTTGTGCATTCATATTTTCAATTTGTTCTCATTGGTTCAAAATCCATGCAATAAGTTCTTGAGAAAAATATTAAATTAAAATATGACTAAACAATCTGTGTCTTAAATTTGACATCTGAGACTTTACTTCTATTCTCATTTAGAAGTCCAGCATTTCAATCTTTATTTCCTGAAACTAATATTCAAAGAGTCATCGAAAGATTTATTTTAGTGTATTTCTGACAAATGATCACAATCTTAATTCTTATCATCTTAAAACATTTTCGTTCACTCTCTAGACCATATTTACCGCTCGACCTGCTATGAGCACAACACCAGAAACGAATACAAATGTTTCCTCAAAAATATACTCCAAACAGAATTGGATACCAACGTCAGTTTCATCATTTATAAATCAACCAAAGACGACAAAAACCAACACTGAGGTAAAATAAAACTTTAAAAAAATGTTTTACAGCATACATATAAATGATTTTTGATTTTACAAGAAAGTCTACTATATTTTAGAATAATATTTTTGTGCAATACTTTTATTCCTGCTTAAAGTCGAATCATATAAAATCAATTGTGAGCCGAACAAACAAAGATCTCTCAAAATTAGAAGTTAGATCATGATCAGATGCCATGAGGGAGTGACGATTCCCTGTCAAAAGGCCACACCTGAGTTGTGCCTTTCGTCACGATCAATTAATAAGGAAAAATCAATAGACAATTCAATGTGCAAAAATAGGCTTTTTAAAGTTCCTTTTAAAAATGTCAATCAACATTTAATTAGCTAAAAGATAGATCAAATTTGCAATTGGACAACCTTAAAATAAAGGAAAAGGTGGAGGGGTGGAGGCGGCTTAAAATAATCTGAAGCTATCCAACACACGTGTACTTTTCACGGCGTCCTAAAAGAAACTAAAAAGTGACGCTATCTGGACGATCAGGTCCTGATTTTTACCGCGCACGATTTTTATTGGGCGTTCACTAAACGTTTTCATTTCGAAGAATCGCTTGCATCTGCCTCTCCTTATTTGGACACGGCAAAAACTTTCCAACGATATGGGAAGCGCGATAACTCTTACACGCAGAGCATTCCAATGTACATAAAATATTTTAAGTAAAACTTAAAATTCATTTATATACAATTGCCAATGCCAATTTATTTTGACATAATAACTAATTTAAGAAACTTCTCGTTTATTAACATTTTTGTGTACTATTGTAATTCCAACTCACATTTATTGCACTATCGCAGTATTTCAAGAAACCACCTTCACTCTCCATTCTCATAAACAACAAGACATTTAGGTATGTTGCACTTTGCCACTAATGTGACTTTAATTAGAGAACATACTTGTTATTAATTATGAAAGGATTGATCTTGAAATCCATAAAATTATCAATAAACAACTGTTTATCTGTATCAAAAATTTACAACAGAATGAAACCGAATTATGAATATGATTAATATGTAAACCGTGATTACATTATATATGACGTAATTGATTACATAATTTATCAAACGTTCTTGTGGTCTGAAACCGCCATGTACTTGATTAATTTATACTTTAGATTAAATTTAATCAAGTTCATTCACGGCGTCCTAAAAGAAACTAAAAAGTGACGCTATCTGGACAACCAGGTCCTGATTTTTACCGCGCACGATTTTTATTGGGCGTTTACTAAACGTTGTCATTTCGAAGAATCGCTTGCATCTGCCTCTCCTTATTTGGACACGGCAAAAACTTTCCAACGATATGGGAAGCGCGATAACTCTTACACGCAGAGCATTCCAATGTACATAAAATATTTTAAGTAAAACTTAAAGTTCATTTATTTTTATAAAACATTATTATAAAACATGCTTTTGCAAATAAAACTTTATTCTCTTTTCCTTTAAACAGACCACAGTTCCCCCGCATACTTCATTTAATATATCACTTGAGGGTAAACCAACAGTCATAACATACCAATCATCATATGCAGCAACAACAATGAATCAACATAAAACAAAAGATATCAATTGGAAGGTTACAACGCATTTGAATAATTACACGGCAACGGTAGAATTAACCATGAACAAGGAAGGTGCATATGAATAGAATATGCAAAATATATGTATTATCGTTAATCATAATTAGTTTTATAATTGAAATTGCCTATATATTTTTTCGTTATTGATTCTGAAAAAAGGGTTACATTCTTCACACTCTGATCAGTTATATAAACGAAATGATTCTAAAAACTATTCAATATATACTGCTTAATAAATACAGGTTTTTTTGCATATGTCATATTTTCATGGTTGCTTTGTCCTACCTTAAAAGACATGTACAAGTAAAAAACTTGTCAATTGCCAGTTGATATGTTGTAGTTGCAAAAAATAATTCATTTTTCGTTAAAAACAAACTCTAAACCAAAACACAATGTCTGGCAGTTTACTTTTCTTATACAGCTATCATTTTCAGATACTCTTTAGAATAATGACAGTTGTCTATGACACTTAATGGTGCCCTTTATGTATAGCCTATAGGTGTGTAAAACTAACATTCTTCCTCAATAAAGTAAGTAAAGATAGAATACAGTGATAAATCTATACAAAAAAAAAATCTGAAAAATTCAGATGCGGGAATAAGTACACAAGAGGAGTAAGGTACATGTACTATGTCCTCTACGCCATTCTGGGACAAGGATTCTTTGGAATTCGTATTAAACACAGGACATATATTTACATAAAGGTAGATCAAACAGCGATTGGTTCTAAATGAAATTTGCATTTATCATATTGTTCACAATTTAATGCTGTGTTTTATACTTAGAGTACAGTTATTGCTAATCACCATGAGGAAGCACATTAATATTGGGTAATCAGAATATTAGAGAGGTACTGTAGATTTCTTAATTTTCACGAATACTGTTCGAAAAATAACTTTTATTCCTCCTATGATCACCGGAACATTGATTTGTGAGTGGAAATTTTATCGAAAAAATTATATTGATTTCAGCACCATGAAAATAAGAGTAATTAATTTACTTAGCTTTCACAAGCTGTGTTTTTTTTTTAAGTAAGTAAGATTATTTTTTTGACAAGTTTCAAAATATACTGCTCATAGATTTGTGTTATTAAATAAGGTACATATCTGTATACATGCATTTTTGAAAAATAGAAATAAATTTGCTATTTTTTTTTCTTTCTTTGGGGTTTTTTTTTTTTTTTTTTTTTTTTTTTTTTTTTTTTTTTTTGATTTCACTGCTCCTATAAAGAATTGACGCAGGATATAAATCTAAAATGATTTTTGTTCAGAATTTGTCTCGTGGTAAAAACGGATCATTTACCTATATGTCCTGAATTTCGGTCATGTGATTATAAGTTTAGTATTAATTTCATACAAACATGGGAGTTGTTAAATCAGACAGGCAAAAAACTTTAAAATTTTATTTTAATTTTTTTTGTTTTGGAAGATGAAGATAGAAGCAATGAAGAAAGCCATGAAGACTTCATCCAGATTGTAATTCCTGTACTAGCTATTGTAATTTCAGCATGTTTAATGTGTGTTGTCATCAAACTCATCAGGTATGAAGAGAAAATATTTATTAACGATGAATAAATCCTAGTAGAAGATTCATATTTAATAATACAAATTTCTTTTGAATACCTTTAAGCCACACGGAAGAAAAAAAGAAATATCAAGAACCTATTATAACTTATATGTGCATTTACGAGCTTTTTTTCATAACAATATTATCCATAACATGCTTTTTACATTTTCTTCGAAAGCACCACCTCTTTAACCTATTAAAAATCGTGAAATGAAAGGTTTAAATACTCTCATGCACAGGAATAAATACATTTTACAAATGAGTGAATATTTTATACCACAGAAAAGACAAAAGAATAAAAGATACCACCTTAATAACCATCAAGTATCCTACAAAATCACGTGTGATTGGAATAATTTCCTCAATCAGATATAGAATGCTAGTTATATTTAGATAAGTATCCTAAGCACACTTAACACTTTGCTCTATAAAACTCCGGCTACTAGATATCTTGTTTATATTCTGATGCAATTAGCATTCTATATTTCAAAGTTTTTTTTAAATGGTAGTAAGCATATTATAGGCAAAAATTATTTTATATAGAAAGGCCATCTCTAAGTTATGGTTTCGTTTTCTTATATTTTATGCAGAAGGAAGCAAAATTCACGAGTAAAAAGAAGTTTAGAATCACAAAAAGACTTCTCATCAGGAAGAATTATTGACAAAAACCTCTCCAGCCCTCAGTATGCTGAAATAAAGAACAAAACAGATGAACACTGTTTAGAGGAATGCACGTATGATTTGGCAGACAACAGTAACTTGGAGGAAGAAAGGTTTACATGTAACACTGAAGAAGAGAGTCACTATGATCATCTTAGAGATAATGTTCAAAACAAAAATGTAGAAGAAGATATCTATAATCATCTTCAAATTGAAAGTGAATCTAGTTATTCTACTTTTACACTAGGAATCGAGCTAAAGGGAATTATTGATAATCCTTACGGTGAAGCGGACTTTCAAAATGATATTTAGTACCGTTGCTAGTTCCGTTTAAATAATTTTTCTGAGTATTCTAAAGCAAAAAATGTAATTTAAAAATAAATTAGAAGGGCACTAAACAATATTTCAAAAGTTTTTCGAGGAAGTGAAAATTATCTTTGGCGTACAGCTTCAATTGTAGTGCACAAAAACATACTAACGTCGGTATATGTGTTTTAGTGATAGGCTCTTCGCTATGTGTTGTTTTTTTATTCATTAAAAAAAATTAACATATCTAGAATTATTTATTTATATACACGAGCAATGCAAGAATTCATTTTTACTGAAGGATAAAATAGAAAGAACTTTAATCGGTAATAACCAATATTTGCCCCCAAATCAAACTTTGATGGAGGTATATTCAATTAAGTTCTTAAACAGGGGAGTATATGCTGACTTCAAAGCACTGAATATTTTCATAATTAATGACGCCATATGTACTTTATGACGTCACAAACATGACGTAAATTTCAGTTTTTTATGAATTCTACAGAAAAATGTACATATTTCGTCGATATTTTGAGTAAAAGTCACCGAGCGCATGTGTGTAGAGGATCAATGTTTTGATTTAATGTGTAGAAATATTATATCAATTTAATATGTAAATATTGTTCCTGAACAAATATGCGCTCTATAAATTTTAGAGCTAAAATCGTTGAAATTTTGTCCATTTTGTATTGTTTCTGAAAAAGGATATAAAATCGGACAATTTTGTGACCGTTCGGCGAGGGATGCTTACTCCTCCATGGCACCTGATCCCACCTATGATGTTTTGGGGGTCCTTGTTTGCTGTGCTCTTATTTTGTATTGTTTTACGGACCTTGAGAATGAATTCTGTTCGTTATCTCAATATCCTTCTGTCTGAAGATTTAGAGCTAAAATATTTAATTTATTTCATATCAATGAGGATTTTCTTTAATTTGTTAGAATACAGGTAATAGTTGATTTTAAGATGAGAAAATTACTTGTAAAATGTTTGAAAATTAAAATATTTTTATCTGAAATTCCAATCTAAAAAGATAAACTATTAATACATCTGTAATTAATATTAATTTCCAATAACTGATCAAGGACCTGTCTACGACACAGAGATAGAGCCTCTAAAATAATAATGAAGACGATCCTTATTCATCCCGAAAATATGCCGCAAAATTTAAATTCTAATGAATCATATTCGAATTCTTTTATCAAGATTTTCCCGAACTTTTTTCGAAGTTCTCTGGCTTTTCCATCATTTCTATGCCACTCGGAACTCGGGAGTTTCCCGCTAGGTGTCGTTTTTGAATCACATCCGTAATTCCTGGTATGACATTTCCAAATTTTGGAGCATTTTTCACGTTTGACGCTGAATACTCGAATTATTGGGGCAATTAAATAGCACGATGAAAGACAAAAATATCTACCGAAACAAGATATCAAGACACATTTTGGTGATATGTAATAGGTTTATGATATTTTAGACCCGATATTCAAGAGGGGTCCTCTGTAAACAAATCGAAATGACATACCTTCTCTATGTTCTAATACCAGGGATATTTTTTTTTCGTCAATCGCTAAATCTATCTTATTTTTTGGGATTTTTCATATGGATTACATTGTAAATTATTAGTAGAAACAAAGTTCATGAGGAAAAAAAAGAAAAAAATATTTTGACCAGGGGTGTATATGGTTGGTCGGGGGTCCTGTCCACAAGTACCTGTGGTGTGCGTGTCTCATTTTGCTGTGATTTCTATAATTATTCTTGAAATAGGAGAATGTAATTTAGGAATGTTTTCAAGTTTTGTGCGCATTATTGATTTGTGAATCACACAGACTTGTCACATAGGCATATTTCATGAGGTGCACAAGCGCTTCATGAAAAATATGTCTTTGTGCAATTCTGTGTGACTTGCACACCAATAATTCAAACTTTATTTAATATATTCATTCTATTAGCAATTTACATGTTCGGAAGCACCAAAAATATAATATAAATATACTCAATATTTGAATTTCTCACTGCCAGATATCTGTATACTTACTGTATACGCTGTAGCGTTATTGTGACGTCATGTTAGCGCACTTTTCTTCGTGTATATTTCTACGCGTGATAATACAAGAAAATGGTATTCAAATCCATTTCGCAGTTAACTTATTAGAAAATCATGGCAAATGTAAATATTTATATATGTATGTTATGTATGTTTGTGAGGGTATGTGTGAGTGTTTGTGAGGGAGAATATTTGTCTGTGTTACTTTTGTTGTTTTTCTCTATATTAAAAAAACACAGATTTTCTTACCTATGGTCTGGTCGTTGATGGGAAGATTTAATTTCTTTTTGCTAGTATTCATATGTGTTGTGGCCTTCCATATTTACGAGACCATCAGAATCCTTTATGTTACTTGAGCCTGTAATATAGGTAAGCTGAGAAAAAGGCAAAAAAGTTTTGTATCACGAAGATGAAATTAAACTCGCGGAAATTTACAAACTCGAGCGTCATTTCTTCCAGGATAAAGCAAAAAATCTATATTCTTTTTTCTTTGCTTTTCTTATGGTTCTCGTATTTGCAATTTATATCAGTATTTATTTTAATTTCACAAATACTATTTTGGGCTTCCATTGGTAGTTTACAATAAAATCTCCGATAATTAGAAATTTTGTCAAAAAAACTATTTTACATCATTATGTACATGTATCTATAAATTATTTTCAATTTTACAGTGACATAAATTATACATGTTCACATTGTAGATCACTATCTATGAAAATCTCTAATTGATTATAATTTCTTTATCAATGAATGAACGTACATATGGGCCTTAAAAACATTTAAAACCTTTAGGGGGTAAAATTTTTTCTGTTCTTAAAATCTAAAATTTTAACACATATAAAAGCTTTCCATCCTCCTTAGACATCATCAGGGAAAAGGAAAACACCTATCCACTGGCTGTGATTTCGAAGGCTCTTTTATCAAACCCATAAAAGAAACCAATGCAGACAGGCCAAAGAGACTGGTTTCTGTCTGAAAATGCAACAGCTAATCAAATACCGGTAGACTTTAACACATGATGAACCCATGTCATTTTATTGCATGTACCTGACTGAGTTGACTGAAGGCCAAAACATCTTTGAAACCTACGCAAGTGAGTTAAAGCTAAATATGGATATATCTATGCAAATGAGCTAATAAAAATTCATAAATTTTATATATTTTGTGTACAGAGAAAGTTCAAATAGATTTTCTTATACATCGTACTTAGTACCCACATTTTATTTATGCAAGTGCACATTATGACGTCATATTATGAGTCATTATTCTCTCCCATTCAAGGTAATGAATCACATCAATAAAAGCACGTCGGTGCAACGGCATATCCTATCTAATTTAAAATAAACAATGTATAATATTAAGGAGAATGCTCTTAGAATTAATCAAATTGCTGCACAAATCCTATGCACTTTCTCAATCGATAAAAATTTTAGGAAATTTACCCTGTTTAAATTTAAAACTGCACGAATAGTAACTAAACAATTGCAGTGCCGGCATTTGTGCAACAATATCTTAAATCCTTTGAATATCCTGCGTCGCTTTCATACCTTGTTTCTGTTAAACAAAAAAAAAGGTATACCCTTGCGCTGAAGCGATTTTGCTGATGTTTCTTATTAACTTTTGTAGTAGAGGTTGATTACGTCATAATATCACGTCATAATGTGTTCTGGCTATCGCATGTCGTGGGTACCAAGAATGCATTAGAAAACAAGTCTTAACATTTTCTGTGCGGTAGGTAGAGCAATCATGGAATTTAATTAGACATTTTGCATATAAACCTCCATATGTAGCCTCAACTCACTTGCGTAGAGCGGCTGAAATAAAAGTAGATAACTGTTTTATTTTCATTCTTATAATGTGGTTCATTGCAAAACATTAAAAGATTTGACATATGCTCGACATTTTAAAAATGTCTACATATATACTATACTAGTATATACTTACAAGTGTGCTATTGATTGTGTATTTGTGAATTCAGAACAAGAAGATACATGTAAGATATGCAATGAACGTTTCAAGTCCAGAACGATTATTCTGCCATTCTATGCATTTTCAATTTACTCATAATTTTTATATATCCAGCTTGAGATTTTTTTTTTAATTTTCAGATTAAATATGTAAAATGTCACAAGTTTCCTATAGTTCATACAGTAAATCCTGTTCAGAAAATTTTAGAATTTTCAAATTTATTGAATATTTTAATTTATTTAATTTATCTTAAGTTCAGAAAAATTATAATTACATGTATAGATCTGTGTTTGTGAAAAATTTTTCTTAACCTTGTTTTATCCTATACAGTTTCCACTGAACAACGCAACCACACACCACGCAAAGACATCCCTGAGAATGAATAATTTTCGTTTATTTAATCCTATGTACACTTACATAAATTACACGAACACCTACATTGTAACAGAAGGCAACAGGAGAGTTATTAATCAATACTTGTTCGAAGGAGAGAGGCGAACGTGGTACCTTCAACTTTCTAGCAAATTTTTAAAACTAATGAATATTTATGAACAAGAATATTTTTTTTATCTTAAAAATATAATTACTGTCAAAGTTAGTTTGATTATGTGAGCACTGGATCTTAAAGAAACTCCCGTAATCAGATTCCTCTTTTTCTTCAAAAGTTTGATACTGAATATCAATATTAGATTGTTGGTATGCAATGAAAGGTCTTGCCACAAAGAATACATGCATGTATATGAAGTATAAAAGTCTTGGTATCAACCTTTTAAAAGATATGACCAAGTAAAAGTTTGGAATTTCTGTGTGGGTCAAACTCCAGGGTGAAGGTTAAAAGGTCAAATTTAGTGGTACCAGATAAAAGGTCTTGTCACATGAAATACACAGGTGAAATATGAAAGTCAAAGCTCCACTAAATCAAAAGTTATAGACAACGTCAAAGTTTTTGCGAACAGACAGACAGACACGACAAAAACTATATATCCCCTGAAACTTCGTTTACGGGGGGCATAAAAATAGAATACGAAAATGGTTGTTATGGATAATTTGGATAAATTTGTTGATTCAGCATTTGTTATCGCCTTGTCATGTACATGTGCCTGAGACAACATGTCACTTTAAGTCCAAACGAAACCAACATTACCAGTTATAAAGGCTTGTCTCATCTTTGGAGTTAAAATTAAGTTGAATTCGTTACCGAATTCCAATATTATCTCACATTCTTTGTTTGTTCGTTCACTCTGTCAATGGAGTTCAAAATGTGTACTCTCAGTATATGGCACAGAATTAAATCTTGGTCAGATTGCACTCCTCTCTATTTTCTCCCCCCCCCCCTAGCTTTTTTCTCCTCTCTTCTTTCCCCCCTCCCCTTCTCTCTTTTTCCCTCTCTTTCTAAAATGAAAAAAAAATACACCTTCTGTATTTGCTACTAATAATTTATTGTATTAAATAACATAATGTGCAAAACGAAAATAAAGAATTATAAAAAAAAATTCTTGGTCAGGTTTTTGTGGAGCAGAGTTAATCAGAAACCCTTGACGTGGATAAATGTAATTAGTATCATTACAACGTGGAAATCATTTTTTATTATTAAGATAGGAAAAAAAATCTCAAACAGATTCATATATCTGTGCTAACTATGGAACGCCGTCACTGCCTTATAGCAGAACACGACAATTGCATTGTGTCAACCTTCCATTACATTATGTCAACTCTTTATGACATTAACCCACACTACTATTGCATTGTGTCAACCTTCCATTACGTTATTTCAACTCTTTATGACATTAACCCACACTACTATTGCATTGTGTCAACCTTCCATTACGTTATGTCAACTCTTTATGACATTAACCCACACTACTATTGCATTGTGTCAACGTTCCATTACGTTATGTTAACTCTTTATGACATTAACCCACACTACTATTGCATTGTGTCAACCTTCTATTACGTTATGTCAACTCTTTATGACATTAACCCACACTACTATTGCATTGTGTCCACCTTCCATTATATTAGGTCAACTCTTTATGACATTAACCCGAACTACTATTACATTGTGTTGACCTTCCATTACATTAAGTCAACTCTTTATGACATTAACCCACACTACTATTGCATTATGTTAACCTTCCATTATATTATGTAAACTCTTTAATTATGACATTAACCCACACTACTATTGCATTGTCTCAACCTTCCATTATATTATGTCAACTCTTTATGACATTAACCCACACTACCCTTGCATCGTGCCAACTTTCCTTTATATTATGTCAACTCTTTATGAAATTAATACATACTACAATTATATTATATCAACTTATCATATCTTTAAGTATTGTTAATTTTTATTTACATTGTGTAAAAAAATCGTACCATTATTTCAACACCAATTTACATGATGTAAATATATTATATATATAATATCAACATTGTATTACATTAGGTAGATGTACTCATACATTATATAGACGCTCTTTATATTGAAGTTGGTAGTACATTTATGTGATGCTAAAATAGTCAATACACTACGTCAATATTTTATAACGTGATATGAATATATGTCTTATACGTGATGCCAATCCTCCATTCCATGTTATGAAATTATATTCTCATGATAAAAAAACATCTAATTTTTATTAATGATCTGATGTGAAAAGCTCGTATCATACTGTGCGCACTCTTCTACATTATGTCGATTCACTATTACGTTATACGAACACGGATATCCTCGGCCTTTATATGAGCATAACGTATTTTCCGCGTTCCGCATGCACTAAAATTGGCGGGAGAGAAAACTGTCGTAAAAGAAATTCTAAGCGATTTGGGAATGGCATCTTTAAATAAAAACTTTAAAACGTGCAAAGCCTTAACACTGCGACTGTGAATTAAAGTCACACGTCGAAATTCAATGGCGTTTACTTTAATCTGATAATTAAAATAAATCAAATATTATATGATTCGTGCAGCAGTTGTTTTTCTTTTTCTTTTGATTTTTTTTTTTTTTTTTTTTTTTTTTTTTTTTTTTTTTTGGGATAAAAGTCTTAAACTTCTGATCTTACTAAGAACATTTTCATAAGTTTTTTTTTATCAGTCTTTAACTTTCCTTTTTTAAAAGTGTAAACAGATCGTATAACACACGTACACTAATGGGGGGTGGGGGGTGGGGGGGGGAATCCCGCCCTACCATCTTTAGTGACCAAAATATACATAAAATTAATAAATTTATTGGTTTTACTTTGAAGGACATTGCATTAGTTTCACATTAAGTTTAGCTGAATTAAGTTGAAAACTTTTTTCTATAAAACTATAAAGCCCGAGAGCTTCTCCGCTTTACCCCTTGGTCTCCAACCATATACCGTCCCTCTTCCTTGCTCAAGATTCCTATATCCGCCACTGATATGTGCCCATGCATGCTTACTAAGGCATCTTCAGTTGATTAAGATGAGGGACTGGTAGATTTTTGTAATAGAATTCTGGCCCTGGAATGGTTGAAAAAATTACTAATTCCAGTGACGTAGCATCTTTTTTGAAAGGGAAGGTCAGCCAGAAAAAAAAATGTTTGCCCGAAAAAACTTGACAAGCCAAAAAAAATTGTCTAATCCCGAAAATCCTATTTCGGGGAGGGGGGGGGTCCAATTTCGATCAGTCTTAATATTTTTTCCCAGATATACTACATTACCCTCAGTGGACTATACTTCAACAACAATTGGGGGTGGGGGCTGTACTTTCAATGAACATAACATTTTCTATAGTAAAGTTATGTTTGGGAAAAGAGGGGGGGGGGCTGATATTTTGTGCTTGTAATTATTCCTTTTCATTCAGACCCCCCCCCCCCCTTACCAGTCATTAAAACACGGTCGTCAACATTCATTATACAGCTCTGAGATAATGTAAATGTATTTTTACATCAAGTAATGCACTTTTGGAATTCATACACGATAAAGAGTAAATACAATATAAAGATATTTTTAGATCACATAAGAAAGAGTTGACATAACGTAATTATATATCCACATCACGGAATGGAGTTTTAACATAATGTAATAAAGTGTTGATATGATATAAAGATATGTTCACATGTTATACACTTTTTGCACCAAATAATAAAGCAATGACATAAAGGTAAGATGTGTTCACCTCAAATCATGATGCTCTCGCCGTAAGATAAAGATAAATCCATATCATATAATAATGCTTTGATATAATAGAAATAAACATTCTCAAAAAGGAATGGATTTTTGACTTCATGTAATGATAACTTTAATTATAAAACACAATTTACTTAACGTAATGCAATTTTGACCGCACATATTAAAGAAATGAAATGATGTAAAGAAACATTCATTTCACGTAATAAAGTTATAACACAATGTAAACAATTTATCACTTCACATAATGAATTTTTTACTTCAAGTAATGAAGTGGTGACATAATGAAAGGGTGTATTTACTTCATGTAATGCAGCATTGACATGATGTTAAGATATTTTTACATCATCTCATAAAAATTGACATAAAGTAAAGATATGTTAACATCACGTTATGATAAATTGATATAATAAATGCATAGTTATATGCTATAAGGCAGTGATGGCGTTCCATAGCTAACACTTTTTACCGGTATAGTTAAACAATTACTACATGCAACATAGATATTCTGCAGGCGAACTAGAGATCTTTTTTATTACAACAGGAAGATTAAAACTCTAAATAGATTCATGCTACCATTTCTTCCGGGATAATTAAACAATTATATATTTTCTTTTGTTGATGCATCTACAGTGCCGATTATTCAGAGCACATCACAGGAATTAGAAAGACTGTTTTCAGTCAATAATTCACAATGTACTAAAAACTCGATCCCTATCTGTATTTTATAGTTGATTGCAATCACAAAAGCCTTTTGAATTTGATTGCATTATTACTCCTTGATAAGAATAAGCAATAATTTTGATTTTACAATGCTAGCTTATATAATCATTTATGTCGAAAGTAAACATTAATTATTTTGATGTGAAATGTGTCTATCATTTTATTCATTAACCACCTCTTCATTATCTTTGAAGATAGATATTTATTTGAAGAGAAGTTTATATTTTAGACCATGTAATCCAAGGTTCGAGGACGTTCTGTCTGTTTGTCTGTTAGTTTGTTTCTATGTTTGTCCGCAAAAACTTTGCCCGTTATGTTTGATAGATTGATACAATGACTTTCATTTTTTGCACATGTGTATTCCTTGAGACAAGAACCCACTTTGGGAACCA
The DNA here is from genome assembly GCF_032062105.1 of Saccostrea cuccullata. Lineage (NCBI taxonomy): Eukaryota > Metazoa > Mollusca > Bivalvia > Ostreida > Ostreidae > Saccostrea > Saccostrea cuccullata. The sequence goes on along the minus strand of NW_026918777.1, from coordinate 36,937 downwards.
ATATATTTGACCTCTTGTCCTTGGAGTTTTGCCAATTTTATCAAACTTCAACCTAGGCCATAACTTTTGAACAGTTAGTTCAAAGGTTTTCATTACTCATAGGTCTATTTCTTCTGACGAGACCTTCCTCTTCTTAAAACGAAGACTTAAACTAATGTTATAACTTTTGAATTGTTGATGAAAGGGCTTTCATACCTCATAGGTGTATTTCGTGTGACAAAACTTCCCATCAGATACCAACATATACCGTTATGACTTTATGACCTTGACTTTTACCTTCCCTTAAAAACATTAACCTTGTCCTTTACTTCTAAAAGGTTGGTGATATGGCTTTTGTATTTCACAAGTACATTTCTTGATACAGAGCCTTATCTTTGGGCACCATTAATTTTGACCATTGACCTTAATATAAAAACAACGTTTTTAAAACTTTAATTTTCGCCATAACATATTAATGTTTGGAGCTAGGATTTTCACATTTCTCAGTTATTCTCCCTGTGACATGATTTTTCTTTGCCTAACATTTTTTTTATCTTTTGACCATAGTGGCTGAATTGCAATTTAGAAACTTAAACCTTCGTCATGAGCTGACAAATGGGGGTATCAGTGTTTCATAAATACATCTTGTTCATATATCAAAGACAAAATTTAATGTGCATCATACACAGGTAAAATTGCAACGTATGTTCACCATATGTTTTGAGAACCATATGTTGAACATAAGTTAAACATACGTTGAACATATGAATTTTCTACATTATGTTTAACATATGTTTAAAACCTATGTTGAACATATGTTTAAAACATATGTTGAACATATAGCCGACTCAAAACATATGTTGAACATATGTTTGTGGTAACCATATGTTTAACATATGTTTAACGTATGTTCAACATATGATCATTTCAAACATATGTTTAACATATGTTTTGAGTTTCACACTGTTTACAATAAAACATCTCCAACGTCAGGAAATGTTCAACAGCTCAATTTTCCTGCCGACAAAGTTGAGATTTACCTTACATTTTAGATAAATTATAAATTTAATTCATAATAGACTAAGTTCAGTAATCCACATTAATTTCTGGGTTACATTTTTGGGTAGGTACAGCATTCGTAGACCCCCCCCCCCTCGGCTTAAAAAGAAATCCTGGATCTGTGCCTGCTTTAAAGCTTAATATAAATTACACGAAATTTATCTTATGTTAATTCTAATTAAACAAATGGACTTCAAGTAAAAAAAAAATATTTTCAAAAGCATACATATATCAAGATGAATTTGAATGTATATTTATTTACAAGAATGTAGATGATCATTTCTTGTACACGCTCACATAAAAAGGAAGGATGTCTACTCTGTTACTCTGCACCCTCACCCCCACCCTCTTCTAATCTTCACAAAATATTTTACTTTTTTAAACTAAATTTAAGTGGAAAAAAAATGTATTGTATAAACCGTTTTGATTTGGTTTATTCTGGACCGGTTTCGGTTTATATCGGATGAAAGTGCATGTACGTCACATTTGACGTCACTGCTGCAGCAGAAGTCTATGGTGTTGGAAAAGGGTAAGTGCTCTCAGATATTTTTAAAAGACTTTTGGCCTAGTTCATTGTGTTATAATCATTTAATTACGGTTACAGAGAAGCGAATAAACTTTGTGTATAACGCAGCATTCCTATCCACAAGTAGATACAGGTCTAGGCCTAATGCATTTCATAAAAGCCGAACCTGGTGACGGTAAATAGGAAAATCTGGATTTGTTTATGATAAATGAAAAACCATACGGATCCAGCATTACCAATTTTTCATGTAAATTTGTTTTCCTTTCGTCAGAAGTTATGCTTCCGTATTATACACGATATCGATATGAAAGTGAAAGTAGAAACACTGTGTAGCAGTTGAAGTAAAATGATATATTCAGATCGTTATCCATAAGGTTCTTTCAACAATTTAATGAAAACTTTTTGTTTTTATTAGGCCTACTGAAGTTCAGCATCCCAATGCCGTTTTTATTCAAAGAACCCAATGCTTATTTGACTGAGCTAGTGATGATCGATTGAACAAAGTTATTGAACCAATGCCGATTTTATTGGTGATTGCGTGATGACAAATCAGGTACATACAACAATAAGCATAGTGTTTACCATTAATGACTATTCAAGGAAAGAATATTTCCTGAGAAAATTCTTTCTGTATTTGTATCTTAATTCATGATTTAATGGCTTTTTAAAAAAAATAATCCAACTCTTTTTTTACAGAACAATATTCCAGCACATTTTTAAAAACCTGTAAGGTATGGAGAGAATTTCTGGCCATAAAACAACACAATATCTACATATGGGGATAAATTGTCATCTAAAGCAGACATACAAGGTACTTAGATTAGTTTATGTGTTCATGATTTACAAGTGTCAAAAAAATGTGTGTATTTAATTTTATGAAATTAAAAAAAAAATGCCTTAAAAAACTTTAAAAAACTGAATTAAAAAACGCCAACAAGTATATGAGGTAATTCATTGATTACTTATATATCAATTAACATTTCAATTATTTTTTTCAACACCAGAGAAACTAGAGTCTCTGTTGTAGTTAGATATGCACATAATAAACTGTGCAAATAATTATTTGATATTTTTACAGGTTCAATATTCAGCCTGCCTTTTTCATAATGAATACATTGAAGAACAGACACCATGACCCCAAGCTTGCTTCAAAATATGTAAGTAAATACTCTGTAATAAACTTGAAACTTTCTTATATATTCTTCCCATGAAAGTTTTAGGATATACTGTATTCAAAATGTCTGTTTTTTGTTTGTTTGTCTGTTTGTTTGTAGTCAAAGGTTATACATTTGTATCTCAATTATTCTGAATCATGCCTATAGCATTTTTGCCAATCTGTATTTACTATTTAAACATTCCAATTTCAATTGTCAAAATTTTGAAAAATTTATTGCTAATTTGCTTATAAGCTCACCTGAGCCTAAGACTAGAACGAGCTTTTTGGATTGAAGTCTGTCCCTTGTCTGTTGTAATCATTGTCATCGTAAACTTTTCCTAATATCATCTTTTATATAGTTTCAAATTACATTACGTATAAGTAAATTACTTGCAGTGTTTTTTCGTTTTTTCCAAGAGCTCAATTAGCAGAATCTTTACATTGTAGGCTCCATCCATGCCTTAACATGAGAGGTTTTCAAATCATTTGACCATGATCCAAGGGACTGATGAAATTTTCTTAAGTGATCAAGGTAATTACTTTTTGTGGTAACATATTTTAATTAATAATACATGTAATTATCATGACATTGGCACTTCTTAATTATTCAATTATTTTCTTCATCATTTCAGAAGCAATGCAGTCACTATCAGGGAAATGAACCCAGAATTTTGTAAAAATTTGCAAAATAAATGCAGGATTAAATGCTTATAATTTTGTTCTTTTAATTTCTAATTGTTAATTCAAGGCATTTAAGGACAAGTTTGATATTTAGTTCATTTAGTTCACATTGCAATCCAAGGAAATACCAGTCATGAATAGGAAAATTTAAAGAAAGAAATAAAATTAACATATGCTCAACATATGAACATAAACGTATGTTGATAATATGATCATACAAAACATATTAATAACATATGTTAAACGTATAATCAACATATGTTTAGAAACATACGTTAACCATATGTTGCTCGTTTTTCATGGCGAACATATGTTTCGGAACGTATGTTAAACGTATGTTCAACATATGTTGAACATACGTTGCAATTTTACCTGTGTATAGCACACCACTTGAATTTTAGAAGCATATTAAATCCTAAATAACGGAAGATTGTTCACAACACTCACGCATAATAGTCTAATTTTTTATCTTTAAGTGCATATTTTTTCGACTTCCTTCTTTATACGTGTACTAATAAATAAATGTACTGTCTATACAAGTCAGTTTAACTTCTATTTATTTTAGAGAAAAATTTGTAATGAAGATAAGGGATAAAACATTCGTTCTTGTGTGCTTTTCCTTCGTGATATTCAATGGTTGGTAAGCCTTTTTAATTATTTATTATCTAATTAAAAAATGATCATTTTGAGATCAGAATGCTTAATTGAGCACTCTTTATTTATAGTGTTTTTCACATACATGAAGCAAAAAATAAAAACAAATCAAAGCAAATCCTTTAAATTAGAAAACGATGTACATTGCAGCTTTTTAAAGAAAATTAAAAGCACATCGATGATCAGAAAACCCAAGTCATATGTATCATAAGGGTATTTTAGATAAATATAATCTAAGGTACATATAATACGTACTTATTCACAATGAAATTTTAAAGGCCTTCACTGAATGATATGTACAAGGTGAAAATATATATAAAAGAACCGGTAAGAAATAAAAGTGAAATTTACATATTTAAACTCAATTGTCAGGCAAGGGTCTTATAAAATGGTCTTTGAATTCCATGTTCACAACTGTCTACAGTATGGATTACGAATTAATAAAGATCAAAATTCCTGCGATACTGCGTTAAATAGAATTTAAAAAAAAATACGTTTGAAATCTTTAACAACAAATGTTAACTAGTGCTAATTGTAACGGGAACCGTTACAGATGTTCCCCAAACGCTCTCCAACTCCCTTTTGGTGCCATATTCCCTGTAAGCCTTATTAAATAAGACAACATCTGTGCATTTTTGACTTAAACAACGTTTTCCCAAAAGGATACCAATTATATTCAAATTTTAACATTCCACGTGTGCCCATGTGAATGCACGTGCGTAATGATCATATCATCTTGTCTACACTTTCTATATATTAAAATATACTTTATATGAAAGCATTTAGTCCAAAAGTATCGAAAATCACTCATTCAAATGTATTTTCAATTTCACTCGTTCCAAATGCACACACGTGCGTGCACGTGCGTGCACGTGCGTGATGACCATACCTTCTTGTAGGAGGCCCTTATATCTATCTATGTTCTAAATCCCATCCTGTTCGGTTGAAAACCAAGGGAATTATAGCCATTTCAAGTTTCAGCCAATCAGATTGCAGCACACGTGCATCCACGTGATTTCAAGAATTTTTTTTCTAATCATATTGTAGAATATCCTAATGCATAACTATGTTTTAAATTTCAAAGCATTTCGTCAAAAATCAAAGGAGATATGGCCATTTAAATTTTCAGCCAATCAGATTGCAGCAAACGTGCATCCGCGTGATTTCATGATTTTTTTTCTAAATCATACTGTAGGATATCCTAATGCATGACTATGTTTTAAATTTCAAAGAATTTCGTCAAAAAATAAAGGAGATATAGCCATTTAAAGTTTCAGCCAATCAGATTGCAGCGCACGTGCATGCGCGTAATTTCATGAATTTTTTTCCATATTATATTGTAGGATATCCTAATTCATGACAATGTTAAAAATTTCAAAGCATTTCGTCGGAAAACAAAAGAGATATTGAGATTTTTGTTTCAGCCAATCAGAGGAAGGAGCACGTGCATGCGCGTTAGTTCATGCTAATTTGATTGTGTCATATTATTAACACTTTTAATAGCCATTCTCTGTAACCACTTGAACTTCGTTGCCACGCATGGTAACCGATTTTGATGAAACTTCACCCATGGTTATAACTTGACACCAGAAACAAATATCAAACTAAATTTCGTTGCTAAGTGTCTCGGTTGCTATGGCAACATCCGGAAAAGTTTGAAAAATCAAGATTTTCAGCCACTTTAAATCTTGACTGTGGCTTAATAAAAACTAGAAAGAGCAAACAAAGCATTCTCACAAAAACATGACACCTTGATGTCACTTATATTGTAAAGAAACTGTTTAGAATATATCTCTAAGTAAGTGGTAACCAAGGGTACTCGTACATTTAGAATACATTTAAAATGCTGAAATATGCTGATAAACACTCCGTATTCACTAATGGTAGGTGTTGCATGCTCAAATTCAATCAACGACTTAAGAAAAACAATGAAAATGTTTGACCTTAAGTATATAAGTATAAGCAATATTATTCTATAAATAACTTTTTTGGTTGCCATGGTAACAGAGTGTAACCATGCAAAACCAGTAACTAAGATTGGGTTAATGCTACTGTCTTGAGGAAAAACATGAAAATTCAAGACTGGCAAATATGCATCCTTAGGACCTTGCATCACCAAAACCATAAGAAAAATTGGGTATAATTGCTACTTTGCAGTGTTACCATGGAAACAAAGTACCAGTGCTTAAAAGTGAATTATTTTTTGCTGCATTAAGAATTAAATCGCCATATAATCAAGAAACAAATTAAAGGACTCAGCTTGAATAGTACTTATCTGTTAGAACTGAAGTTGAATATCATATATTGATAAAATTTGATGAAGAAAACAACACTGTTGCTATGGTTACCAAGAAGGGAAAATGTTCGATTTTGTGAACTTTATATCAATATTAAACCCTGTTTGCCAACTTCTTGCATCCACTTAGAGATTGGATGATCGTCAAAATTAAAAGTCAGGTTAGCTGTTAATAAATATCAATCATAAAAGTTTTGGGAATCTACATTTAAGGGTACGTATCCAAGGAAAGAAAATATTTTTCAGGTTTTCAAGCATATATTTTCTGCTTATTTCCATAGCAAGGCTCTATTTAAAGAATCTAATCTGAATTTTTTCAAAAGGGAAAACTAGGAACACACCAACATCTTTAAAAATTGATCATTATTTATGAGGAAATGTCCTTTTCTAAAAGATAGGATCAGAGTTAAACATACAGAGTGTTACTTTGAAGGCTCTCTGTGGTATAAAAACCTTGGCAACCATTGCCAACCAAAATGAAATATCATATTTTGTTCTTGGTATATGTTTCAAGGCTCTTTTTTCTATTATTCGACCACATTTCATCCTATAATTGCTTTTTATTTTTATGTGTATGACTTTATAAAATTCAATGAATATTTTTTTTTTACTTTTGAATACTTTGTTACCATAGTAACGTATGCAATAGTTGATTTATCAAACATGTTTATCATGCATTTGAGACATCTGACCTTCAACTTTTGGAAACAGTCATTGCTAATTGTTTGCTTTGCCACAAATGTTAACTATGGGGCTCTAAACATGTTAAAAAATGCCATTTTTCGAACATTAAGACATGTTGCCATGGTAACTATAAAGCATAGCAACCAATTTTTGCCTGATTTCAGTTTAGGGTATCAATGACTTTTATCATAGAGAGTTTGGAGAAATTCTGAGACTATGCGTGCCACAGCTCCTATATAAAATTTCAAATCACTACAGAGAATGGCTCTTAATATATCCTTATGTAATGAGTTTCAAAGCATTTCATCAAAAAATGTAAAAGTTATAGCTATATTAAGTATATCAGTCAATTCACTCATTTCACGCGCACGCACGTGCAGGCGTATGCGCTCAAAATGACCTTCGTTCCGCACACCTACACTACACACCTATTAACCCTAAAAAGGTTTTAGCTCAGTTGGGTGAACAGATTCTGAGAACACTCGCGGACAAAAAAAGTACCGGAGAAGAAATAAGAAAAAAAATAATAATAATAATAATAACTAGTGTTAATTGTAACGGGGACCGTTACAGATGTTCCCCAAACGCTCCCCAACTCCCTTTTTATGCCATATTCCCTGTAAGCTTTATTAAATAAGGCAAACTCTATGCATTTTAGACTTTAACAACGTTTTCCCAGAAGTATACCAAGTATCTTCAAATTTCAGCTTTGCACGCGTGCGCATGTTAATGCATGTGCATAATGACCATATCAACTTGTGTACACTCTCTATATATTTTAATATACTGAATATTCTAGCATTTAATTCAAAAGTTAAAAAAAATTACGCTAATTCAAGTGTATTTTTAAATTTACTCATTTCACGTGCACGCACGTGCATGCATGTGCATGTTGACCATACCTTCTTGTAGGGATCCATTATGCCTATCTATGTTCTAAATCCCATCCTGTTTGGTTGATAACCAAAGGAGTTATAGCCAGTTAAAGTTTCAGCCAATCAGATTGCAGCACATGTGCATGCGCATCCTATATGATAATTCTTATATATCGTGCTGTAGATCTTCGTAGTGTATGACTATGTTCAAAATTTCAAAGGATTTTGTCAAAAAACAAGAAAGATATTGAGACTTTAGCTTCAGCCAATCAGAGCGAAGCGCACGTGCATGTGCGCGAGATCTTGCTATTTTGACCATGTCAGCATGTCTACACAACTAATATATCTTCTCATTATAAGTTTCAAAGTATTTCATCAAAAAATATAAAAGTTACGGCTATATCTATTATATTGGTAATTTCACATGTTGCACGTGCACGCTCTTGCAAGCACGTGCGCGCAAAATGACCTTGATTCCGCAAATCTACATAACATGTCTACTGACCCTAAAAAGATTTTACCTACATCGGATGAACAGTTTACAAGATCACTCCCGGACAAAAAAGTTCCAGGAAGAAGAAGAAGAAAAATAATAATAATAATAAGAAACAGAGTAAAAACAATATGTTCCCCAACTTCGTTTGGGGAACATAATAAGAAACAGAGTAAAAACAATATGTTCCCAAACTCCGTTTGGGGAACATAATAACTAGATGAAACTCGTTGCGAGCAACGAGAGGTCTACCGTCCGATTCCGGAAAGAAAACGTAAAATCCAGCTGAAAATGTAAAAAAGATTTGCAAACAAGGGGATTGAACCCAAGTCGCCAGCATAAAATTCCAAAGCACTAAATATTACACTATCGGGACATCTACTCTACGAAGCAGTGCCTCTCTCTTAAAAGTATGAAAGGTGAGTCACTTTTCAAAATTTAGCGCGGCTAATTGTATTCGGCGCGTCGGCGCGCCAGCGCGTCCATCTCATCCCAATATCACACAAGTATTTTCTCCCTGCATTAAAACACTCAAATGACAGCGATTTTATTTATTATTTAAGCATTATCGACTATATTCAAGTCGACACCCCGAGCCCGATTGTATTTTTTTGGTTAGGTGGATCCAGAAAATTTCCTTTAGGAGGTGGTGGCTCAAATCGGAAGGGGAAAAGGATTTGAGACATAGCTTTAGTAATTTTACTATGTCAATTTTTTAAAAAATAGAATTTCCAGGGATCTGGATCCTTTTTGATCCATGCATGTCTAACCACGATTTGTGCAAGTGTAATCCGAAATTTACTGCATTTTTTAAGTTGAACTATTCTCTCTTTTCTCTCTCTCTCTCCATACATATTATACATTAATAGTTATATATCCAGACTTTAACTATAGCATTAAAAAAGATTTAGTGCTTTTGTTTTTATAAATCAACTTTATGCATAACACATAGGCATCGGAATCGGGGGGGGGGGGGCTTATAAAGATGGACATCATATAGGTATTCAACATTGGGGCGTAGGTTCATTTAAACCCCTCCTCCCCCAACTCTCATCAGGCAAGGCAGTGTAGTCCTAGAAGAAGGGTAAGTGGTAGTGTAAGTGGTAATGTTTGAAAGAAAAAAATTGGTACTGAAAGAAGTTCGCCCCCCTCACCCCTCACGAAATAGGATTTTCTTGTTTGGACAAAAGACACATTTTTGTTTTTTTTTTTGGGGGGGGGGGGGGTTGCTTGCCAAGATTTTGCAGGTTCGAAATTTATTTTTTTTATTTCACTTACCCCCCCCCTTTCAATTTGCTCCCGACGCCAATGTAACAAATTAAATTTACCAGTATTACATTATGACCCTATACTCTAGAGTTTAACCTCCTTTTAAAGACTTGATTTTCATGGCAAAAAGCTACCATACATTGGTATAAGTGTTTGAACAAGATGCCTTGTTACTTTTAAAAATAATACTACTAAAGATTAACTTGTCTTTACTAGAGGATGGGGAGTAACTTTAGTTACAGAAATGTTTTTGCTATTAATAGCCCTTTTAAACAAACTTTAGGTCAGAAAAATACTTTGAAATTTATTGAAAATAAGAGAACAGAGGAAAAGTCTTACTTTTTTGGCATATCATTCTAAGGTGATCAAAACAACCTTACCGTTTTGACTCTGTAGAATCTTTTTTCATTTAATTCTCACATCTCTCTTATGGAGCATAAATGAACATAATTTGAAAAAGTTGTGAACAAAGTATCAAACATTAAATTTTTATGGAAATCGTCAAAATCAACTCTTACGGTACTTTCAGTACTTTGATTAGTATAGAAATATCGAGTGAAATATCGAGCCCGATGCTGACTAATTTTGCATAAGCGATAAATTTTATTTACAAAATCTGTTGCTCGAGCGCGCTGATGCGCCAAATACAATTAGCCTTTAGCGCCAAACACCAGGAGTTAATCTTCGCGCCTTTTCTCTGGAATGTTCTATTAAATAGGTGTGATAGCTTCAATTTAATTTGAAAAAAAACCTTCTTATAGCCTTAGATTCGAGGTTTAGAAAGTATATTTAAAACATTTTACAAATTCCTTATCGTATATATGCATGTAACACTAAAGCGGTGAAACTGTTATGAATTTTTAACTTGTTTTCAATTTCCCTGTTTATCCCCAAAGTGAACTATCCCGATTAGTTAATCGAAAGAGGTTGAAATGTTTCGCCGAAAAACATGGCTCGCACTACGACGGTCAAGGAATCAGATCATTTATGCTCAATAACTTGAATCAGGTCTTTGAGACAAGAATTCTAAAATAAACTCCATGAAGAGATCTTTTAAAAATTGTTTTCTTATTTCTGTCTTATTTTTTAGTTTAATATGATACAAGTGTGCATAGGAAAAACAGTGGTTAAGATTTGAACTTTCAATATTAATTGATATCCCTTTTTGAGAAATTATTACTCATAAGTATGATTTAAGATCTGTTTTCCGTGGTGCACAAATGACATTAGGTAGCGAATTTCATTTCCACATTTAGTCTTTTCTTTTTTACTTTGAAAACCAGCCAAAACCAATTTTAGAAGACGTTAGTTTGACACAGAACTGCAGCGTAACTACGACGTGACAATCCAAGTATTCCTTAACATTTCATTTATTCTTATGTTACTTTCGTTAAACCAAACGCTCGACTGCCTCCGTAAACCCTATGGGAAATGTCGGCGTTGACAGAGACAGCCGCCATTTCGAACCCGCTTCAGATTTTTGAATGCTAATATCTAGAGTATAGATTTATGAATATTCAAACAAATTAGATAGTAAGCATTATAGAGAGAATTTCTATTAACATACCAAAAATAAATGAAAAATACTGAAAAACAAAAAAGTTAGAAAATTCGATTTTTTTAAATTTGCATCTCGTAACAACTGGAAGTACTGACGACACACGAAAAGGCAATTCTGCAAACCAGAAAGTCATGATCTATCATCTCCAATAAGTCTCCAGTTCATATCCTAAGCCATATTCGATAAAAGTGCGCGACAAAATCGCATTTTAAAATCAGGAAATTGCCCATAACTTGGCACCAAAAGCGAATTTTCCAAATTTTTCTCCGTATGTAACAACATCATATAATGACACATATTTTGTGAAAGTTTCATGAAAATACGCTGAATAGTTTTCGAGAAATCGCCTGCACAAAATTTTGTCAAAAAAAAAGAATAAGAATAATAATAAGAAACAGTAGAATCGCTATAAGGTCTTCCGTGAAGACGGAAGACCTTAACTAGAGCAAAGCTCGTTGCAAAGCAACGAGTAGGTCTTCCTTCCGGTTTTGACCGGAAGTTCCGGAAGTGACATCAACACAAGAAAGCAATGAGCTAAGTTGTCTCCAGTAACTTTATAATTTCAATTTTGCATCACAACCTTCAAAATAAGCTATTTTTGGCTACTTCCGGTTTGATCGGAAGTGACGACGACGGACGGAAAATTAATTTTTATGCTACCAGAGACATATATTTTCCAAACACTTGTCTAGAACGGCAAAAATACGTGTTTTCCGACTACTTCCGGTTTGGCCGGAAGTGACGACGCCGGACGTATTTTGACGACCCCATTAGATAAAGCTTGACATTTTGAACAACTTTGCTTCTTTGATGTATTACAAATTCTCAATACGTTTTGAGATATAAAGAAAAAACTTTCGGCCCCTCTAGGCCCTTATTTTTAGGGGCCAGCCCTTTTTTCGAAATATCATTTGAAAGATTTTGGAATTCTACACTTCTTTTGTTCTATATGTTTAATCAAATTATTTCCAGGTAAAAAGATATCGTAGAAAAGGTGTTAAAATTATGAAATTCGCAATATGTCATTTTTCGGGTCATAGCGAACGCCGACGTGCGGCACTTCCGATAAAAATGAAATACCTTACGCATATCTATAGACTTAGGACTATCATGCCTGAAAGTTTCATGATTCTATCTAGAACCATTTCTTAGAAAGTCTGTGGACAACCTGACCCTTCAAAAATCATAAAATCGGCAATAATCTCCGAACCGGAAGTGACGTCATCAAACCAAAAAAATATGTATCAGGTTCAAGTAATGTTACATAAGTCCTGAAAGTTTCATTAAAATCCATTGAGCCGTTTTTGAGAAATCGCGTGCACAAAATCGGTAAGAAAAAAAAGAATAACTAGAGCCGAGCTCGTTGCAAAGCAACGAGTAGGTCTTCCGTCCTGTTTGACCGGAAGTATATCTGCAACTTTCATTTTTCCAAAAAAATTGAGCAATGAAGTCCAAAAATGGTTTAATCCTCCAAATCTATATTAACTATTGCAATATTGAGCCAGTTTTGGATACTTCGGGTTTGACCGGAAGTGACGTCGACGGACAGAAAAATTAAGATTTAAGCTTCCGGTGACATATATAACCCAAAAACCTGTCAAGAACGGCAAAAATATGCAATTTTTGACTACTTCCGGTTTGACCGGAAGTGACGTCAGCAGACGTATTTTGATGACCCCCTCAGACAAAACTTGACATTTTGAACAACTTTGCTTCTTTGACGTTTTACAATTTCTCAATACTTTTTGAGATATAAAAGAAAAACTTTCGGCCCTTTTTAGCCCTTTATTTTAGGGGCCAGATCCTTATCGTTGATGTCATTCGAAAGATCGTGACATTCTTCACAACTTTTGTTCTATATGTCTTTACAAAATATTAACGTGTAAAAAGATATTGCCAAAAACGTGTGAAAAATTTCAAAATTCCAGATAGGACTTTCTTCGAGCCATAGCGAGCGCCGACGTGCGGCACTTCCGGAGAAAAAGAGAGGTGTGTGTCACATCAGCACATATTGCTTTATAATCGCTGAAAATCTCAAGTTTCAGTCTAAAGGCGTTTTCGAGAAAAATGATGGACAATGAGACCCCCTGAAAATCACTAAATCGCGAAAATATCAAAACCGGAAGTGACGTCATCAAAACAAAAAATTATATGTCAGGTTTGTTTGATGTTCTATCAGTCCTGAAAGTTTCATGAAAATCGAGCGAGCCGTTTCCGAGAAATCGTGTACACAAAATCGGTAAGAAAAAAAAAACAATAATAATAATAACAAAGCAACGAGTAGGTCTTCCGTCCTGTTTTGACCGGAAGTGACGTCAACAAAAGAAAACAGCGAGCTAAGTTATCTCCATTGACTTTATAATTTCAATTTTGCGTCAAAACCTTAAAAAATTAGCTATTTGGGGCTACTTCCGGTTTGACCGGAAGTGGTGTCGACGGACGGAAAATTAAGTTTTTATGCTTCCAGTGACATGTGTTACCCAAAAATATGTCAAGAACGGCAAAAATATGCATTTTCATACTACTTCCGGTTTGACCGGAAGTGGCGTCGCCGGATGTATTTTGACGACCTAGATAGATTTAGCTTAGCATTTTGAACAACTTTGCTTCTTTGACGTATTACAAATTCTAAATACTTTTTGAGATGTAATGGAAAAACGTTTGGCCTCTCTCAGCCCTTATTTATAGGGGCCAGCCCTTTTTTCGAGATATCGTTTGAAAGATCAAGTAATTCTAACTTCTTTTGTTCTATATGTCTTAACGAAATATTTGTATGTGAAAAGTTATCGAAGAAAAAGTGTTAGAAATTTTAAAATTCTCGACATGCCCTTTTTCGGACCATAGCGAGCGTCGGCGTGCAGCACTTCCGGTAAAAATGAAATGCGTATGTCACATCTACATATATTGCTCTATCATTGCTGAAAAACTCAAGTATCTATCATAAGCCGTTTTTGAGAAAACTCGCGGACAAAGTGACCCTCTGAAAATCACTAAATCGCGAAAATCTCAAAACCGGAAGTGACGTCATCAAAACAAAAAATTATATATCATGTTTGTTTGATGTTCTATCAGTCCTGAAAGTTTCGTGAAAATCGAGCGAGCCGTTTCCGAGAACTCGCGTGCACAAAATCGGTAAGAAAAAAAAACAATAATAATAATAAAAATAGTGGTAAAGAAACAAAAGAATAACTAGAGCAAAGCTCGTTGCAAAGCAACGAGTAGGTCTTCCGTCCTGTTTTGACCGGAAGTGACGTCAACAAATGAAAGCAAATGAGCTAAGTGGTCTCCATTGACTTTATAATTTTGATTTTGTATTTAAACCTTCAAAAATAAGCTATTTTTGGCTACTTCCGGTTTGAGCGGAAGTGATGTCAACGGACAGAAAATTAAGTTTTATGCTTCCAGATACATATGTTACGTAAAAATATGTCAAGAACGGCAAAAATATGCATATTGTGACGACTTCCGGTATGACCGGAAGTGACATCGCCGGACGCATTTTGACGACTTCAACAGATTAAGCTTGACATTTTGAACAACTTTGCTTTTTAGACGTATAACAAATTCTCAATACTTTTTGAGATATAAATGAAAAACTATCGGCCCCTCTAGGCCCTTTATTTTAGGGGACAGCCCTTTTTACGAGATATCATTTGAAAGATCATGTAATTCTACACTTCTTTTGTTCTACATGTCTTAACAAAATATTTGTATGTGAAAAGATATCGAAGAAAAGGTGTTAGAAATTTTAAAATTCTCGACATGCCAATTTTTGAACCATAGCGAGCGTGGGCGTGCAGCACTTCCGGTAAAAATGAAATGCGTATGTCACATCTACAGACATTGCTCTATCATTGCTCAAAAAACTCAAGTTTCTATCTTAAGTCGTTTTTGAGAAAACTCGCGGACAAACTGACCCCCTGAAAAATCACTAAATCGCAAAAATCTCAAAACCGGAAGTGACGTCATCAAAACGAAAAAATATATGTCTAGTTTTTTTCATGTTGTATCAGTCCTGAAAGTTTCATGAAAATTGAGCGAGCCGTTTCTGAGAAATCGTGTACACAAAATCGGTAAGAAAAAAAACAATAAAAATAACTAGAGCAAAGCTAGTTGCAAAGCAACGAGTAGGTCTTCCGTCCTGTTTTGACCGGAAGTGATGTCAACAAAAGAAAGCAATGAGCTAAGTTGTCTCCATTGACTTTATAATTTTAATTTTGCGTCAAAACCTTAAAAAATAAGCAATTTTTGGCTACTTCCGGTTTGACCGGAAGTGATGTCGACGGACGGAAAATTAAGTTTTTATGCTTCCAGTGACATGTGTTACCGCAAAATATGTCAAGAACGGCAAAAATATGCATTTTCGTACTACTTCCGGTTTGACCGGAAGTGACGTCGTTGGATGTATTTTAATGACCCAGATAGATTCAACTTAGCATTTTGAACAACTTTGCTTCTTTGATGTATTACAAATTCTCAATACTTTTTGAGATATAAAGGAAAAACCTTTGGCCCCTCTCAGCCCTTAATTATAGGAGCCAGCCCATTTTTCGAGATATTGTTTGAAAGATCAAGTAATTCTACCCTTCTTTTGCTCTATATGTCTTAACGAAATATTTTCATGTGAAAAGATATCGAAGAAAAAGTGTTAGAAATTTTAAAATTCTCGACATGCCCTTTTTCGGACCATAGCGAGTGTCGGCGTGCAGCACTTCCGGTGAAAATGAAATGCGTACGTCACATCTACAGATATTGCTCTATCATTGCTGAAAAACTCAAGTTTCTATCCTAAGCCGTTTTTGAGAAAACTCGCGGACAAAGTGACCCTCTGAAAATCACTAAATCGCGGAAATCTCAAAACCGGAAGTGACGTCATCAAAACAAAAAATTATATATCAGGTTTGTTTGATGTTCTATCAGTCCGGAAAGTTTCATGAAAATCGAGCGAGACGTTTCCGAGAACTCGCGTGCACAAAATCGGTAAGAAGAAAAACAATAATAACTAGAGCAAAGCTCGTTGCAAAGCAACGAGTAGGTCTTCCGTCCTGTTTTGACCGGAAGTGTCGGAAGTGACATCAACACAAGAAAGCAATGAGCTAAGTCGTCATCATTGACTTTATAAATTCAATTTTGCGTCAAAACCTTAAAAAAATAAGCTATTTTTGGCTACTTCCGGTTTGACCGGAAGTGATGTCGACGGAGGGAAAATTAAGTTTTTATGCTTCCAGTGACATGTGCTATCGAAAAATATGTCAAGAACGGCAAAAATATGCATTTTCGTACTACTTCCGGTTTGACCGGAAGTGACGTCGCCGGATGAATTTTGACGATCCAGATAGATTTAGCTTAGCATTTTGAACAACTTTGCTTCTTTGATGTATTACAAATTCTCAATACTTTTTGAGATATAAAGGAATAACGTTTGGCCCCTCTCGGCCCTTAATTATAGGGACCAGCCCTTTTTTCGAGATATCGTTTGAAAGATCAAGAAATTTTACACTTCTTTTGTTGTATATGTCTTAACGAAATATTTGTATGTAAAAAGATATCGAAGAAAAAGTGTTAGAAATTTCAAAATTCTGGACATGCCCCTTTTCCGACCATAGCGAGCGTCGGCATGCAGCACTTCCGGTGAAAATGAAATACGTATGTCACATCTACATATATTGATCTATCATTGCTGAAAAACTCAAGTTTCTATCCTAAGCCGTTTTTGAGAAAACCAGCGGACAAAGTGACCCTCTAAAAATCACCAAATCGCGAAAATCTCAAAACCGGAAGTGACGTCATCAAAACAAAAAATTACTTATCAGGTTTGTTTGATGTTCTATCAGCCCTGAAAGTTTCATGAAAATCCATCGAGCCGTTTCTGAGAACTCGCGTGCACAAAATCGGTAAGAAAAAAAAACAATAATAATAATAACTAGAGCCTAGCTCGTTGCAATGCAACGAGTAGGTCTTCCGTCCTGTTTGACCGAAAGTAACTTTCATTTTAGAAAAAAGAGTGAAGTCCAAAAATGGTTTAATTCTCCAAATCTATGTTAATTATCACTAAATTAGTCCATTTTTGGCTACTTCCGGTTTGACCGGAAGTGACGTCGACGGACGGAGAATTAAGATTTAAGCTTCTAGTGACATATGATATCCAAAAACCTATCAAGATCAGCAAAAATATGCAATTTTGGACTACTTCCGGTTTGACCGGAAGTGACGTCGCCGGACGTATTCTGACGACGCTATTAGATAGAGCATCACATTTTGAACAACTTTGCTTCTTTGACGTATTACAAATTCTAAATATTTTTTGAGATATAAAGGAATAACTTTCGGCTCCTTTTGGCCCTTTATTATAAGGGCCAGTCCCTTATCGTTGATATTTTTCAAAAGAACGTGACATTCTTCACAACTTTTGTTCTATATGTCTTTACAAAATAATAACGTGTGAAAAGATATTGCCAAAAATGTGTGAAAAATTTCTGAATTCCCGAAAGGTCTTTTTTCGAGCCATAGCGAGCGCCAACGTGCTGCATTCCGGAGAATAAGAAAGGTGTGCGTCACATCAGCACATGTTGCTCTATCATCGCTGAAAATCTTACGTTTCTATCTAAAAGCACTTTTGAGAAACCTGCTGGACAAAGTGACCCTCTGAAAATCACTAAATCGCGGAAATCTCGAAACCGGAAGTGACGTCATAAAAATGAAAAATTATATATAAGGTTTTATTGATGTTCCATCAGTCCTGAAAGTTTCATGAAAATCGATCGAGCCGTTTCCGAGAAATCGCGTGCACAAAATCGGTAAGAAAAAAAACAATAATAACTAGAGCAAAGCTCGTTGCAAAGCAACGAGTAGGTCTTCCGTCCTGTTTGATTTGACCAGAATGTAGCTTTCATTTTTAACAAAAATGAGAAATAACGCCCGAAAGTGCTTTGAATTCTCTAAAGCTAAGTTAATTAATGCAAAAATAAGCCAATTTTTGCTACTTCCGGTTTGACCGGAAGTGACGACTACGGACGGAAAATGAATTTTTAAGCTCCAAAAGACATATGTTACCCCAAAACTTGTCAAGAGCGGCAAAAATACGCGTTTTTCGACTACTTCCGGTTTAGCCGGAAGTGACGACGCCAGACACATTTTGACGACTCTAACAGATTGAGCTTGACATTTTGAACAACTTTGCTTCTTTGATGTATTACAAATTCTCAATACTTTTTGAGATATTAAGGAAAAACTTTTGGCCCCTCTTGGCCCTTAATTTTAGGGGCCAGCCCTTTTTCCGAGATATCATTTGAAAGATCTTCAAATTCTACATTTCTTTTGTTCTACATGCTTTAACAAAATATTTCTAGGTAAAAGGCTATCGTAGAAAAGGTGTTAAAAATTTTGAAATTATCGATAGGACTATTTTCGGGCCATAGCGAGCGTCGGCGCTTCGTACTTCCGGTGGTTGTGATATACGAAATTCACTTCTCCAAAGGTTGCTCTAGCATCACTGAAAATTTCATGCTTCTGTGTTGAGTGGTTTTTCAGAAAACTACCGGACAAAGTGACCCTCTGAAAATCACTAAAACGCGGAAATCTCAAAACCGGAAGTGACGTCATCAAAACAAAAAATTACATATCTAGTTTTTCCCATGCTCTATCAGTCCTGAAAGTTTCATGAAAATCGAGTGAGCCGTTTTCGAGAACTCGCGTGCACAAAATCGGTAAGCTCTAAAGGAAGCTCTATCATCGCTGAAAATCTTACGTTTCTATCTAAAAGCACTTTTGAGAAACCTGCTGGACAAAGTGACCCTCTGAAAATCACTAAATCGCGGAAATCTCGAAACCGGAAGTGACGTCATAAAAATGAAAAATTATATATAAGGTTTTATTGATGTTCCATCAGTCCTGAAAGTTTCATGAAAATCGATCGAGCCGTTTCCGAGAAATCGCGTGCACAAAATCGGTAAGAAAAAAAACAATAATAACTAGAGCAAAGCTCGTTGCAAAGCAACGAGTAGGTCTTCCGTCCTGTTTGATTTGACCAGAATGTAGCTTTCATTTTTAACAAAAATGAGAAATAACGCCCGAAAGTGCTTTGAATTCTCTAAAGCTAAGTTAATTAATGCAAAAATAAGCCAATTTTTGCTACTTCCGGTTTGACCGGAAGTGACGACTACGGACGGAAAATGAATTTTTAAGCTCCAAAAGACATGTTACCCCAAAACTCGTCAAGAGCGGCAAAAATACTCGTTTTTCGACTACTTCCGGTTTAGCCGGAAGTGACGACGCCGGACACATTTTGATGACTCTAGCAGATTGAGCTTGACATTTTGAACAACTTTGCTTCTTTGATGTATTACAAATTCTCAATACTTTTTGAGATATTAAGGAAAAACTTTTGGCCCCCGTAGGCCCTTAATTTTAGGGGCCAGCACTTTTTTCGAGATATCATTTGAAAGATCTTCAAATTCTACATTTCTTTTGTTCTACATGTTTTAACAAAATATTTCTAGGTAAAAGGCTATCGTAGAAAAGGTGTTAAAAATTTTGAAATTATCGATAGGACTATTTTCGGGCCATAGCGAGCGTCGGCGCTTCGTACTTCCGGTGGTTGTGATATACGAAATTCACTTCTCCAAAGGTTGCTCTAGCATCACTGAAAATTTCATGCTTCTGTGTTGAGTGGTTTTTCAGAAAACTACCGGACAAAGTGACCCTCTGAAAATCACTAAAACGCGGAAATCTCAAAACCGGAAGTGACGTCATCAAAACAAAAAATTATATATCTAGTTTTTTCCATGCTCTATCAGTCCTGAAAGTTTCATGAAAATCGAGTGAGCCGTTTTCGAGAACTCGCGTGCACAAAATCGGTAAGAAAAAAAACAATAATAATAATAATAAAAATAGTGGAAAAGAAACCTAAGAATAACAGTAAGGTCTTCCGCTGAAGACGGAAGACCTTAAAAATAGTGGAAAAGAAACCTAAGAATAACAAGAAGGTCTTCCGCTGAAGACGGAAGACCTTAATAATATAGAAGGAAAAAAAGTGAAAAAGAAACCGTAGAATAACAAGAAGGTCTTCCGCTGAAGACGGAAGACCTTAATAATAACTAGTTTTAATTGTAACGGGGACCGTTACAGATGTTCCCCAAACGCTCCCCAAATCCCTTTTTTGTGCCATTTTCATGCAAGACATTTTTAAAATATGCTCATTATCAAAGGATTTCATATAAGAATTATTAAAGCTACAATGATACCGACTATATGTCATTTAACTCATTGCACGCGCACGCACGTGCATGCACATGCAAGATTATCATAGCATGTTGTCTAAACCATTAACATTTGTTTATGTCGTGAGAATCAATAAGAAAAATCATAAAACATAAATGTTACCGTTTTTCAATTATATCGGTCATTTTGCGTATTGTGCGCGTGCACTTGCATGCACGCGTGTCCTTACATTCAATTCTGATAGTAGCATAATTTAGTAATTCATCATACCTATCCATATTCTAAATTTCATCCCGTTCTGTTGAGAATGAAGAAAGTTATAGGCATTTAAAGTTTCAGCCAATCAGATTGCAGCACATGTGCATGCGCATGCTTTTATGATAATTCTTATACATCATGCTGTAGACCTTCATAATGTATGACTATGTTTAAAATTTCAAGTGATTTTGTCAAAAAACAAGAAAGATATTGAGACTTTAGTTTCAGCCAATCAGAGCGAAGCGCACGTGCAAGCACGTGAGATCTTGCTATTTTGACCATGTCGTCATGTCTATACTACTAATATATCCTCACATTATGAGTTTCAAAGCAATTCATCAAAAAATAGAAAAGTTACGGCTATATCTATTATATTGGTCATTTCACGAGTTGCACGTGCACGCTCTTGCAAGCACGTGCGCGCAAAATGACCTTGATTCCGCAAATCTACATAACATGTCTACTTACGCTAAAAAGGTTTTACTTACATCGGACGAACAGTTTACAAGATCATTCCCGGACAAAAAAGTACCCAGGAAGAAGAAGAAAAATAATAATAATACTACTACTAAAAAGCAACAGAGTAAAAACAATATGTTCCCCAACTTCGTTTGGGGAACATAATAAGAAACAGAGTAAAACATGTTCCCAAACTCCGTTAGGGGAACATAATTATGTCGCCTTAAATGATAGTCGTCGCGTGATTTGTATGAACAAGAAGTTGCTAAAAAATTGAAGCATTCAAGGAATGTAGTGTTTCAATTGAGGTCCTTACATCTGACATTCTAGCTCATGAGGCGTTTTTAGCTCACCTGAGTCAAAGGCTCAAGTGAGCTTTTCTGATCAAAATTTGTCCGTTGTCTGTCGTCGTCGTTGTCGTTGTTGTCATTGTCGTCGTCGTAAACTTTTCACATTTTCATCTTCTTCTTAAGAACCACTGGGCCAATTTCAACCAAACTTGGTACCAAGTATCCTTGGGTGAAGGGGATTCAAGTTTGTTCAAATGAAGGGCCACCCCCTCTTCCAAGAGGAGATAATTATGAATTAGAGAAAAATTAATGGCATTTTTAAAAAATCTTCTTCTCAAGAACCACTGGGCCAGGAAAGATGAAACTCATGTGGAATCATCCTCAGGTAGTGTAAATTCAAATTTGTTCAAATCATGACCCCCGGGGGTAGGGTAGGGCCAAAATGGCCGATCAAAGTTTTTCATAGGAATATATAGAAAAAATCTTAAAAAAGCTTCTTCTCAAGAACCACTGGGCCAGGAAAGATGAAACTCATGTGGGATCATCCTCAGGTAGGTAGATTCAAGTTTGTTCAAATCATGAAGCCTGGGGTTAGGGTGGGGCCAAAATGGCCGATCAAAGTTTTACATAGGAATATATAGAAAAAAATCTTAAAAAATCTTTTTCTCAAGAACCACTGGGCCAGGAAAGATGAAACTCATGTGGGATCATCCTCAGGTAGTGTAGATTCAAGTTTGTTCAAATCATGACCCCTGGGGGTAGGGTGGTGCCAAAATGGCCTATGAAAGTTTCACATAGGAATATATAGAAAAAAATCTTTAAAAATCTTCTTGTCAATAACCACTGGGTCAGGAAAGATGAAACTCATGCGGAATCATCCTCAGGTAGTGTAGATTCAAGTTTGTTCAAATCATGACCCCTGGGGTTAGGGTGGGGCCAAAATGGCGGATCAAAGTTTTACGTAGGAACATATAGGGAAACCTTTTAAAATCTTCTTTTCAAGTACTTCAAAGCCAGGCTTTGTTATATTTATAGGGAATCATCCTCAGGTAGTGTAGATTCAAGTTTGTTCAAATCATGACCCCCTAGGGGGGTGTAAAATTCAAGCCCCCCCCCCCGTTTACTTTCAGTTCTGATCTGATCTGTGTTTTTTTCTAGCCAATTGCTCAGGTGAGCGATGTGGCCCCTTGGCCTCTTGTTATGGAATTCAATCCCAAGAACATCCAATAAATGACTGATTTCTTGTAAACAATTTAGAGGCTCATTGTTCAATAGACCCTTTTCCTATGACATATTTTGTGTAGGAGTTATTCCCCTTAGCCGCCATATTGTATGGCAACATTCCAAGATCCCTTCATTATTTAACCAAGTTTAATTTGTATTTACTGGTTACTGAGGTAAAGATAATGCTATTAGTCTTATGAATATACGTTTGTTAAAGCCTCTATTAATTCATAATAATTAGATTGTGAATGTTTTTCCCCATTTATTTCTTGCATGCATGTTTAAAATTGGTCGCTCAAAGAGGTAAATTCACTACTTTGCCCTACGAGATGGAGGCTAAGGGGTATAACTCCTAGGCAAAATATGTCACAGGAAAAGGGTCTATTAAATGGAGGACAATTTCGTAAAACATCCTTAATCAATCATAAATTCAAAAATCAACGATAATACAAAATAGGTATTAGAAGCATTATTTTTTTGTAATATAAATTTTTGATGTCAAGATTAAACGTATAACCTGTCAAGTGATTTAATATTCCAACATACCCCACTATGTATGTAAAAGTATCTATGTTATAAATACTTATATCTAAAGATATACACATTATGGTGGCAAAATTCTGCCCCCTAGAGGCAAGATAGATTACATTTTTTGCATGTTTCCATGCAAAAAGTATGTCAATATGTAAAAGAAAATTATTTCTTCATGCACAAACATATGTTGCCATAAGGTTACCAATCTTTTTAGAGAATCAAATTTTTATTTGTAGTAAACTTACTTACCAAATCAGGTATATCATATTATACAAACAAGATGCAACATAATTATGCTCACATGCAAGATCATTATTAATGTGAACATGCAAGATATTTATGTCTACTTGCAACCTACAGTATATAATTATAATAACATACAACATAAAAATATAGGCATAAAACTGATTGTGTCAATATGGAAATACTTTTTTATTCATATTTGAGTTACAATTTTACATGCAAATACTTTATGTCAACATGCAAACTAATAATTTGCTTATCAACATGCATATCTCTCATATTGACATAATGAACTCGCATGATAACATAAGATTACATGTCAACATAATCATTTAGCATCTAGTCTGTAAAATGTCAAATATTATGTTTTTATGTGTAACATTTCCAATATCAAAATTAGATCCTCTAAATAGATCGATAACTTGCATGTTAACATAATTATGCAAAAATAATCAATCTTGACCCAAAACAAATTGCATGTCCACATGCTGTATGTTAACATTATTTATCTTGCATGTAGGGGACAGAAATTTGCCACTATAAAACATATAATTAGAACAATAGATTTGTCACATTCACAATCTTTTCTAAACACGAAATACAAGACTCCAAAGAAGAAGAATGCAAACAAACAAACTATGTATGAAAATGTTTATTTCGAATATTTTTTTCTCTTTCTACAAGTTTTACAACATTATTAAACACTGCCTCATATGTGTTCGTAGTAAAATTACTCTTAAACTAATTGATTGCTATTTGGTCACCAATTTTCTTTACCTAGAGAACTTTTTAATTCGCAATATTTGTGTAAATTGTATAGCAAATTTAAGAGATATATGTGTATATTTTTCCTTTTCTTTTTTCAATGCAATATAGTTAGTCTATCAGAAAATGATAGCCATTGCCTTCTTCAAGGGCTTTTAATTATAAGACGATATGAAACTTGGACTGATTAAGACGCAAACGAAGTGACGATTAAATTGTTTTGCTCTTAAGAATAAGTTTCATTTAATTTTCATCCCCCAAAGAAAATCTTTCTTAAGAGATTTTATTGCAGTCGTGAAATCTGAGGTTTTTGAACAAAACATGAAATGACACATTTCTTCACTTTGTTAAGGAAAAGAAAATAATATGTATTTTTTCAATGCTTGTTTGACATTTTAGAAAAAAAGTATATATAAATATATTTTGCATCATAAATTTTATATTATCTAGCTGATATTACTATCTGCATACAAAACTCATGGAACTGGTTTGAAGCTCAACAACATTGCAGCAATTCTAATGATACCCTGAAAACCAGTGGTGTAACTTTGAACTCTGTCCAGCACTGGACTGGTGTTTACCGGCGATATTCACCCTGGATAAAACTTTTAGGTATTTTTCGTGACTCTGGGGCTCAACTTTTCTTCATATTACTTTTTTTTTACAAAAAAGAATAGTCAGATGACACAGTTTACTGTCATTACAATGATGTCGTTTCCCTCTTTTTAGGGTGTTATGATTCGAAAGTCGTCAGTGAACATAGAACGTACAACTTTTTTCTCAACGTTACATCGGCAGGTTTTTGTCAAGAGATATGTGCAACTGTAAATTCAACTCATTTTGGAATTCAGGTATCCTTTATATATGTTATGACATGGATACAGTCAAAATGTTTAATCAAACTGTGTGTGTCCCGATATTAGGTAAATTTTTTGTCATGGTCATCAGCGGCATTAAAGAAAAAAAATGGTCAAATTGTATACTGATCAATAACGTACACACATACACATGTAAATTCGAAATGATGCCAACCCTTTTTCTTTTTTTTTAAATTCTTGTAAAATAGAATCGTTGAAACTCAGACGCATAAGCGGATAGAGATAAATCGTGTAAAATAGCTACCTGTTCAAAAACAGCTCAAAATCATAATTACCAAGCTGTTCAAAAATGGTCCCTTGTAAAAATTTATTTCATAACCTTTGGTCTCTAATAGTCATCAATAAAAATGCAACCAGGGTCAACTTTCAACCCAGGTCAATCCTCTACGTCACACCTGAAATAGTTGTTTATTTCTCAATGAAATGTATGAGCTAGAACAGCCCTTTTTGCAATACACATGTCATTTTATATTTCAGAAATAGTTTTTAAATTTACATATAAGAAGTTTCAATGCCTTTTTTAATGAATCCTTTGTTTTTCAAAATGTTTTAGTCAGGAGAATGTGTCTGCTTTGAAGACTCCGTTTTTCAAGAGACCATCTCACCTGATCGGTGCAACAGATCATGTTATGATGAAGGAGCAATAAAGTTTTTGGAATGCGGGGGTCCTAATGCATTTACTGTATATACTTCAGGTATTTCAAATTCACTTCTAGCATTTCTATTTAACAATATAAGGATATTTACATTACATGATCCTTTTTTTTCATTGTATCCAAACTTTTTTTTTATTTCTCATCATCCTTTAAAATTTTAATAAAAGACATTATGGTCCATTTTTAATTGCTATAGCATTTTCATTAGAATGCAAAACCTCCTTCTTTGGGTTAACATTTACAAAAGATCGTACATTTTTTTCTTTGGTTATTGTCACTTTACTTGGCAATAAATATAAGGTAGAATATACATTGAAACAATTTAGCATGTTATATACATGTACCTATAACTATTTCCATTTTCAATTACGTCGGATATAACTCCGACGAATTCTAAGTTTTTATATGTCTAACATCATAGTAAAGAGATTACAAACAAGAGAATAACCCGCGTAGAGCAGTGGTCAGAGCGTTTGCTCTAGAGACGCGGGGAAGTTGATCTTTGAATTTATATTGCGGGCTGGGATGCAACTGTGGAACATGGACACCGGTTATTTAGATGAGACCGTATAAACAGAGGTCCCGTGTCACAGTAGGTTGTGATTCAAAATAGAGCGTTTCTGCTTAAATTCTGAAAAGTTTCGAGTACAGTTCTTAACTTGCATATATCCAAGGCCAGCGTCAAGTAATGGCGTCTAAGTATCATTAAAAATTCTCAGGATATTTAAGCAAACAAAGAAACAAACAGATAGACAAAAATCCAATGGGTAAGATCTACCTGAGTTACTATGAACCGACTGTTCTCCTTTTTTTTTTTAGATTTTCACACTTCATTTTTACTATTTAAAATTTTGACAATATATCATGGCCCTAAAGTACTCCTGGGATTCATTAATTGAATAATTTTAAATATATTATACCTGTAGCTTTGGTGTTTCTATACAACCATGACTATAAACTAGTTTATTATTCATCAGTGAATTTTTTTTAAAGCCTATATATTTCTATGTCGATTTTGTTCTCCCTTTGTGCCACAGTCTATCCCGAGGTCATGATTTAAAGCA
Organism: Saccostrea cuccullata; assembly: GCF_032062105.1. NCBI lineage: Eukaryota > Metazoa > Mollusca > Bivalvia > Ostreida > Ostreidae > Saccostrea > Saccostrea cuccullata. Next base: position 10,114 of record NW_026918777.1, on the reverse strand, counting down.
AAAAAAGCTTAAATCTACATTACATTGGTTTCTTCCATAAAAGTTCAGCTACCATATAATAATTTGCTGTTCTTGGAAATATAATATATTTTTTAAAGTTTCTTATAGTATATGCTGTAATCCAATATAAAACAATTATTGTTTATTGTAACTTTTACTCTCCTCCAAGTTGTCATAATTTGAAAATTTCCATTTTATACAAACGGGGGATGCTTTCTTTTAAATATATCATCTTTTTTTTTAAAAGAAAAGTTTTAGAAGATTTTTGTTGTTTGCTCCTTTTAATTCTACCCCTAACCCTGGATTCAAGATTTGAAGTAAAAAATGATTCTACGAAATATATAGAAGTTATCATATATTTTTTTCTTCCCCATTGGTTATTTAGAAGATTTTTAAAGGGTGATATAAGGTATTTATCAATACTAAATTATATACCCTCAAATGGAGGTGTGACTCTTTATTTAAGCAAACTTAATTTCCTTCATACAAGGGTGCATTGGAGCCAGATTGGATTAATTTGGCCTAGTTGCTCTTGAGATGTTGAATTCTCGAACAAATTACAAACGATTGATAGAGGGCATGCGCACTTCGAACAGAAGAGTTCACTTGAGCCTCCTGCTTATGTGAGCTGAAATTTTCTGTTTCAAATTTCAATTTTATGAATGTAAACAATACAATCAAAATTTACAGAAGCCGACAAAGTAAAAAGAGGGGGATCATGTCTTGCAGTAAACTGTGGTGGTTCTGTGCAGGGCTTTTCATACTCTTCAAATTGTTCTGAGTCATACTTTGGAGCCAGTGTCTATAAAGGTAATGTCCAAGTACATGTTCATATATGATAAAAACAAAGAACATAAAATAGTTGGAATATATTATAAGAGATACCTTTGCATGCCCCATTCTCTATAAACACCAATATATCTAGCTTGTAAGTTAATCGAATATATAGAAATCTTATAAATAGTCAAATCATTTTTCAATATTGCATAGCGTAGCAGCTTCTCAATAGATATGACCAATTTCGGTCGGAAGAAACTGAAAATTTACACCACTAGGAGTTCCCTGGGAGGAAGGTTTATAGAATTAATTTGAGTTCCTATACCTGGAATACAAATAAAAACACGTGTTAACATACGCAGGACGTTCAATAAATAATGTCATTAGCTCAATGGCATACAACATAGTAGTCATATGACATAAAGCTTGACTTTCTCTGATTAGTGAATCTTTAATCTATTGATAACAGTTTGTGTGACCACTTTTCATCGCATTATTTCATCGTAGGAAGCTAGAAAACAAGGGCTATTTGAGACACTGCATTAAAAGTGAATGGTCAAGAATCAGTAAACTAGAGTAAAATTAAACGCTTAATTAAAGCAGTTGTAAAACTTGTTAATATTCCAAAAATATATAAACTGAAATATGTGAAAGTTACAGCAACCAATGCCTGTTTTATAGACAGATAAACATGTAGATTTCAATAAACAAAAATTGTGTAATGGGCAACAAAAATGGGTACCGTCCTTGGCAACAGTGACGTACAACAACTGATGTAAATTTGCGAAATTTCAACAAATTTCACTGATTATGTATTATTGACATTAAGACACATAGCAAAATTGATAGAAATCATTTTGGGGATAGTTCATACTGTTTTAAATAAACATTTTATAGTAAAAACGTTCAATACTCAAAGGTCACCCTATATTTTGAAAATTGATTGAAAACGACAGCGTGAAGGAATATCCATAGAGCTAACCAAAACATTTCTTATCAGTTCTACTGTCTTATCAAAAGTCTTTAAAGAACTCCAAAGCAAATCCAAGTTAACTTTCCATTGATTTCGTTTCTGTCTTTTACAGAGTATCTAGGATGTTTTAAAGACCAGCCAAATCGAATTTTATCTGGAAAAAACCGTAAAGGTGACTTTAACTTGACTGTAGAAAGCTGTAGGGAGTTTTGTAGAGACTACCAGTTCTACGGAGTTATTGTTCGCATTTTCATCCTCTGCTTTTACAGGGGATATTTTATCTAATTTTTTCTCAATCTGTCTGTCAGATTTTCGGTCTCTTTCAAAATATGTAACCTTGGTCATAATTTTTGAATGAAAAGATATGACTTTTATAATTATCTTTCAATGAACATTACCTGCGACAAGACCTTATCAAATATTCTATGATGTTTGACCCTGTGAACTTGACCTTTACGATTTTTCCTTTATTTAAAAAAAAATAGTATTTTATCTCAATTCTTTTTTTTTTCCTTCATCTTTAACCTTATATTGAAATATTTTAACTTTGATGAAAACTTATGAATGATATTCTGGAAACCGTCCATTTCTGAAACAATCTGCCAAAAATTATTACATCTGATCCAAGACTCTGAAAGCCAGTGGATCACAATTCTTTGAACTTGCTTGATTACTCACTTGAGTTATGATACAATTTTTCAGAGAGGAGAAATACGTATTCCCACTAAGAACTTTGAGATTACTTTTATTTATAGTTTGGTGGAGAATGCTTTTGCGGGAATTTTTTTACATCATTTATAAAAAAGCCTGAAAGAGAATGTAATATGAGGTGTACTGGGGACCCAAGGCAAACTTGTGGTGGTGCCAACCGGATCAACATCTACAGTAATATAAACTACGAGACAGGTATTGTTCAAGAAAATCTGCAAACATTTTCTTTGCATCCATCCTACTTTCCAGCTTAACTGAAGAAGTAGGCAATGTATAACATTGTTTTTTGTTTTGTTTTGTTTTGTTTTTTTTTTTTTTTTTTTTTTTTTGATAAAGGATTATTATAATACTCCTTTTCATTTTCCAATTCTCTATATATTCTGTTGATGAATTCATTTTTATACTCTTTCATATTCATTCACTGACAAAAAGATCGAAGAGTGAAATATTTTATCAGTGGAATGCTTTCTAACTTACATTATCTCATTTTTCCTGTAGAGTTTATTTTTCTTAAGATCCGTTCAGAATCATGAAATAGTTTTCACAGATTTTATCTTTAATGAAATCAGTACGCAATCTCAAGAGTCCATGAAAACAGTTCAAATTTTGAGCATGCTTTTGTGAATCGAATCAAGTAAGACATATAAACTAAACATATGCAGAAAACAATGGTATATTGCTTTTTAAATAAGGGAAGATGACAATGGAAAATTTCACTTGATCACGTATATAACGTTTCATAGCAGGTCGCCATTAACGTCTATTTTTTGTAAAATATCCAAATATGAACTATATGTGCCAGGCTCTGCGGTATCCTTTTTTGCGCTTAAAGGGATGTATGAAAATGATATAAAACATCACAGATACATCTAAATGTTGTATTTTTAATGCATCTAAATGTTGACTTAAAGGCCACATAAAGAGACTTGATATTTTTCCTTGAAGAGGTTTTTAGAATACATTATGTTACCTATGAATACAAAATAGTTCTATACTGTAATAACGGGACGCAGTTAGTCCATAGAATACATTATGTTACCTATGAATACAAAATAGTTCTATACTGTAATAACGGGACGCAGTTAGTCCAAAAGGGATTCTAACAGATTGTTAGAGGACTTAATCTCAGAAAACACATAGACAAAATGTAGTAAAAAACTCAAGTATATTTATGATATCAACTGTGAAGTATCAATTTAAAAAAACTTTTCAAATGACATATGATAAGCTAAACGAATTTACGAGTTCATTTTTCTTGAAAAAGCAATATCCATAATATCAGAAAGAATATCAGAAATCCCGGATTTTTATTAAGCGTTGGAAATGATTGCTAAAAGTGTTAAAGTCTTTTTAAATTATGAGTTACATATTATCTAGGGTGAAAATCTACATATGCAAGTACATTTACATTAGATTAATAGAGAATAAGATAAGAGTTCAATTATTTTTAAGAAGGGTGTGTGTGTGACAATGTTGTATGATCATGTTATAGATTGGAGTTTATCTATGTGTAGCTTTTTGGCTTTATTTTGGTAAAAGTTGGTACACCTAGAACTAGGGATATTTCAATAGTAACACACAGCAAGTAATAAATTGACATGTCTTCCCATTATAGAAATCATCTGTAAGTTAAATGGAATGCATACTTTGTGCTTACAATGTAACAAATTATTTCAATTTTTGAAAGAAAAAATATGAGAAAAAATCTCGACTATCTCAAATATGCAATTACAATTTTTATTATTGAATATTTTGATTGGTGGATTTAAATTTCCTTGAATTGTCTCAGTTTTCATTACCCCCCCCCCCCCATTTTTTCATGTCGACTTTTGCGTTATACTAACACATGAATATTATTCAATCAGAGATAAAAACAAACTGGATATCATCAATGCAGATCTGTAAAACAAGATCTCCCTCGTCTTACTTAATTGGAAACGTCTCCCTGACTGACGCCACTTTGGCTTGTAAGCAATTGCAAAGGAGACAGAGAGGGTTATTTTGGCTAAGCATCGCAAAAGAAGTGTATACTGGGTATGATCGAGGTAAGAAAACTATAATTTATTATTATCTTTTCTTCTTTTAACCACTACACCATTCCTACTGGATTTTTTTATCTTTTGAATGTTAAACATGGCATTGTATTATCCCTTTTTAGCTCACCTGAGCCAAAGGCTCAAGTGAGCTTTTGTGATCAAAATTTGTGCGTTGTCTGTCGTTGTCGTCGTCGTCGTTGTCGTCGTTGGCGTTGTCGTGGTTGGCGTTGTCTTTGTTGTAAACTTTTCACATTTTCATTTTCTTCTCAAGAATCACTGGGCCAATTTCAACCAAACTTGCTACAAAGTATCCTTGGGTAAAGGGTATTCCATTTTGTGCAAATGAAGGGCCACGCCCTTTTCCAAGGGGAGATAATTATGAATTAGAGTAAAATCAATGACATTTTTAAAAAATTTTCTTCTCAAGAACCACTGGGCCAGGAGAAATGAAACTCATATGGAATCATCCTTAGGTAGCGTAGATTCAAGTTTGTTCAAATCATGACCCCCAGGGGTAGGGTAGGACCAAAATGGCCGATAAAAGTTTTACATAGGAATAGATAGGAAAAATCTTTAAAAATCTTCTTTTCAAGAACCACTGGGCCAGGAAAGTCGAAACTCATGTGGAATCTTCTTCATGTAGTGTATATTCAAGATTGTTCAAATCATCACCCCCGGCAGCAGAGTGGGGCCAAATGGCCGATTAAAGTTTGAATTACATTGGAATATCAAGGGAAACCTTTAAAAATCTTCTTTTCAAGTACTTTAAAGCCATGCTTAGTGATATTTATAGGGAATCATCCTCAGGTAGTGTAGAATCCATTTTGTTCAAATCATGACCCGCTGGGGGGTCAAAATTCAAGACCCCCGTCCCATCAGTAAACTTTTAGTTCTGATCTGATGTGTGCTTTTTCCTAGCCAATTGCTCAGGTGAGCAATGTGGCACCTGGGCCTCTTGGTTATATAAAATGTAAATGGCATTCAATATATTAGATATATTTGCAGTACAAGTATATAAATGAAACTTGACAAGATGAATACGTATATAAGTATTTTGACATTTGTTCGACGTCTTTGTGATATCCGAGGAAACAAACGGAACAAAAATACAACATAGTCGATGGAACAAAAATACAACATAGTCGAAGTTCTTATCAAGCAAACAATTATGGATTAAATATTGTTATCAAAAATAATATCTAAAACATGCATTTTATTAGTTGTTCTATACAGATAATTTCAATTTCTGACAGGTGTTGCAGTTGATATCCATGAGAGAGAAATGTTTCATCAATGTCAAAAATGTAACCAGACTGCCTGTGAATTTGTTGATTGTTTTGAAAAGCTTGATTATTTAATTTGTGAGAAGGTATTGAAAAAATATATTTCAGAATACTTTTTTTTTAATTTCATTCTTTCCTCATTAATAAGTATCTATAACTTACTCACATTCCATTGAAGACATAAAAGAACAAAACGTTTATGAAAATTTGTATAAAAAAAAGCAAAAAGTTTCCGATTTTCCTTACCATTTTTTAGATACATACATTAATACTTTCCGATAAGCAAATATGATTTTAAAAAAAAACGCATAAGTATGTAGTGTGCAATGGTTTTGCATGAACTACATTCTGTCAGGGATTTATTAATCTTTTTTTTTTTTAGGACTCAGGTTTTGAAATACCTCAAAAGAAAGCGACAAGTAAGCTGCCAAACATAGTTTTTGATCTGTTTGTGTAATTATGCTTTAAAGATCTTTAAATCAGAGAAATGCTTGTCCAATATTTATTACTTCCTTTTCGAAAAAATTATATTTTGTACAAGCACAAATATTCGTTGTTAACACTGATCAACAAATTTACATCCCACGCAAATTTTTAATTGGTTTACTTTCAAAACAACGAAATGAAATGCCCGCGGAAATACTCTTGATGATAGATAAATCGACGAAATTTTATCCCCACGAAAAGGTGTGCTTCTACAGTATTTAGTCTCCAAGAGTCCATTTTGTATATAATGAAATTGAAATACAGGTGTGTGTTTATTTTCAATTACAGTTATACGTGTAAACACCAATCTCCGTATTATCATGCCTTCATCCTTGTTTACCGTACTTCTTTTTGATTGTTAGGGAATCGTTTGCTGTCAACGGATTTTACGGATTTGGTTTTAAAAACACAATTCATGTATTCTTCTTTAGAACATAGAACACACACTTCTCTTATTAGATATTGTTGCAGAGATGTTTACTTCTTGAACTTCTTTTTAAATGATTGGTGATTAAGGTAGAACGGGATACGTCCATGTTTTAACGTATAATGAGTGCATTGTTCGTGTCAAAATGTGTACAGACACCGCTTAAAAGAAGTCTTTCTTACTAGAGATAAGAAAATTCTTCAAACAATCATAATCTCAACAATGGTTAACGAATAGCGCAAAATCTATCTCTGTAAAAAGCTTTGAAATGATAAAAATGTAAATGCAAGGACGGTTTGAAAGCACAGAAAATATGTTGCAAATCCGAAACTGAAATCGAAAACGGAGAGTTTTTTGCGAAGTCAAGACATGAAGAAGAGAAATAGCATGATAATATCCATCTAGATCACGCATATACGTCAGGTATACAGTTTATTTCCTATTCTGCGAAGTATTGCAAAGTTAGGGTCGATTAAATAGACAGTTTGTTAGGTTTTTTCTGTAGAAGCGAGTAACAATATAACTTTTATGGATAAATACAATCTTTACCATTTTACTGCCTGTTCAACCTGATCAGCCTTATTTAAGCATGGTCATTTATATAATAGAGAAATGTTTGTAAATATGTAATGAACAGACAACGACGAGATCGTTTATAAAACTGAGATGTACGCACATTAATGCGACATATATACAAATGTTTATCACGCCTATAAAGTTCAATAAATTTTGCATAGCTACCTCAATTATATAACAGGTAGTGCTGCAACCTGTTCGCAAATGACAGGCATGGGTGATAATCCATATGATAGAGGGAGAGAAGCACTTTCTAAATCTGATTCTGATACAATATCTGCCTTTGATTCTGAAGATGAAAGTGATTTTGACTTGGATGACAATGCTGAAGAAACCATCCCAGGAATACCCCTTTTCGGCAGGCACAATTGCAGGTGTTAGGCCATCAACTGAAGAAAAGGTGCATTACGTGTGGAGAGATATGTCAACTTTCAGCATATTTTTGGAGAAAGCAGATATGAATTAGGTAATGTGAAATAAAATAAAGTGTGATATATTCAATATCATCACATTAAAAGACATTTATTTGTCAAAATAGTATTAAAATATATATTATTTTCTGCTTATTATACATAGGTAATGTGATTCAAATGAAGTATCTTGCCTGGGGAATCGGGAAATAATAGTGAAGAGATTTTTCACAGCACTGCATGAGCGTTCCCGATATTAACCATAAAACTAAAAAGAAGAGAGAGACAGGACGGTGTACAGTATTTGAAGAAGTAGCGGAATTTACATATCAGAAAGCCATTAAAAAAGAGAAAGACGCGTACTTGAAATATATTTGTTATCAAGATAGCTAAAAGAAGTCTCTGTCATGTGTAATTACATGTCTTTAAAATGTTTATATGATTATAAATGTACTTGTATATTTCCATTTGTCATTTGTAGCTGTAAAGAACAAGAAACCATTTCATGCGATTCTGGTTGTCAAACACAGGGAAGTGGAAGAAACTATGCCAGCTTATCTGGTTGGTCCATACTAAAATTAGTTTTCATCTGGCCTGTACATTTTCAGTAATTAAAGATTAATCTAAGTTTGCATTTACTACAAACAATATAAACTTTAAAAATTATCACCAGTTTAAATTTGTTTTACACATGATTATTAAATCAGAAAAAAATAAATTAATAGTTATTATAAAAAACTGAAGAAAATTACAAATTTACGTGTTTCTCACCTGAAAAATACAGGAATAAAATTACTTTAATCAAGGTTACATCCCCTTAAAAGTATTTTTCCTGTGGAAATATATATAGTTTTATATGAAAATTATTTTAAATAAATAAATAAGTTTTATATATCTTACTCTAAAATGGAAAATGATATCGATATTTAAATACTTTTTGCTGAAATTTCACAACGTTTTTCCTCCAGAAATTCAGTGTTTAGTGGTATTTTATATAGAAATATATATAGAGGTAAGAAAGGTAACAAAAATTATTAAAATAATTTTTAAACTAAAAAAATATTATGTGAAATCTATGCAATAACTTTTATCCATGTATTTGTAAAAGCAATCAAAGCATAATTTTTCTTTAAATTGAAGGACATCGAAGTTTGATTGGTGCATCCACAGGAAAGGTTCTCGCATATTCTGTCCGATGCAAGAAGTGTTAACAGCGTGACCATGATCTCAGCAGCGACACAACCAGAAGTTCTGACTATAGACAAAATAGGCTGGATCATCAAAGCCTGACATGGCTGTAAAGATGTTAAATAATTTGAAAGAAAAGGGGTTCCATGTTAAAACTTAGGCATGGACAACAATATCCAAGGCACACTCATCTTTTGATATTTGTAACAATAAGTTTCAGACTTTAACCACACACAAAAAAAACTTCACTAAACTGTATCAACTGAAGGAAGAAAAGAAGTATGCCTTACTGGGACCTTTATCTCTCAAACATCTGACAAACTGTTTTGCATATATTGTGAAATCTAATACATATCCTGTACAATTGAAGAATAACTTGAATTTGAACCAAAGTCATATGATCATTCTGCATGTGATGAATGGTGCAAGTATAAAAAAAACGGAGGAATACCATTCAAAGAATCTACCATATGATGCATACATAATTGTGATGAACTACTCCAAGAATATTTAAAACATTTATTTAAAACATTCTCAAAAATGTCTGACAACCTTATGAATATTGCAATCACCAAAGTAGTTAGAACTATTTCAATAAGGCCAATGTTACGCCTTTTACAAACATTACTAAATCTAAATGTTTTTTTAACTCGGATTTGGTTTCGAACATTCTATTGGAAACATAACAGAGGTTAAGCATTTGAACGTGTACGTCTACTTGTACATGTAAACCTAGGAGTGATTTTACGCGTAGGCGTAACTAATGTCGTGTTCTGTTTAACAAATTGAATGTGTACCGGTACATGTACGTGTAAAACGTCATTTCAGCAAGGCACTTTACAATCCACTCGTATCAAATAAATCTATGACTTGAAAAAAAAAGATACATTGGATGTTCGTAATAAATTCTCAACTTCATACCAAATACCGACTGAAAAATATTTATTCTGTAGTTTGAGTTTAAGAAGATGTAAGTTTTCACCTACGTGTACTTCCGAATCTACACGTTGTGTACAACTTTTAGAATTATGCAACAGTGATGACGTAAATCGCATTAAATTAGGGGATTTCCCTAGCTACACGTACATTTAGACGAACAGTCATCTGCTTAACCTCTCAATTGTACTTAAAAAGTCAATTTAACTTCGATCGGCGTGCCTTTTTATAAGTCAGTCTTATTAAATATGTAACCGATAACATCTTTTAATTACCAAAGATTGAACATAGGTTAAATAAAAGCTCTTGGT